>NC_056662.1:82991764-83291764 GCF_018350195.1 Panthera tigris
TCTTTTTCAAGTGATGAAAATGTTCTAAAATTGACTATGATGGTTGCATATATTTATGAATATATGAAAAAACATTGATTATATGCCTTAAGTGGGTGAATTGCAAATTATATTTCAATAAAGCTGTTACAGAAAATAATCCTCCCCCCTTCCTCTCCAGTCTTTCCTTTGGGACTACAAGTAGACCTATAAGGAATTGGTTACAACATCCTACTAGTTATAACTTTATTATAATTAAGAAAATTAATAATTTAGTATTTGGATTTAATTCATAGTCCATATTTGTATTTCTCTAATTAGCAGTAAAATTTCTTTTACAGTATTTTTTAAAAAACCGGGTCCATTCGAGGTTAACAAATTGCATTTGGTTATTCTGTCTTTTTAGACTCTTCTAATCTAAAATAATCCCCTCTCCTTTTGTTTTTTTTTTTGGGGGGAGGGGGGGGAATACTGACCTTTGTGAATAACCCAGGCCATTTGTTAATGGAAAATCATCCTTTGAGCATCTGATGTTAACTTTTATTTGTTTTTTATTTCCAGAAATTGTGTTTTTTTTGAATTTTGATCATTTGAAATGCTTGTTCTTTGTACATTTTTTTCTGTTTCACTTTTAACTTGTTTAAATATTTTGTGTAGTTATTTTATATTCTGTATTAGGAATTTCATCATCTGAAATTCTTAGACTTCTAAGCATTTGTTTGTTGTTTATGGTGGTTCTTACCGTAGCTTGGTTCCTTAGGAATTTAGTAATTTTTTTAAAGTTTGGTTATTTAGGGCATCTGGGTGGCTCAGTTGGTTAAGCGTCTGACTTCTGCTCAGATTATGATCTCACTGTTTTGTGCATTTAAGTCCCGCATTGGGCTTTGCACTGAGAATGTGGATCCTGCCTTGGATCCTTCAGATCTTCTGTCTCCTTCTCTCTCTGCCTTTCCCCCAGCTTGTGCTCTCTATTTCTCTCTCAAAGATTATCTTTCTATTGTTTTTTTTAAAGTTTTTTTAAAATTTATTTTAGAGAGTGTGTGCGTGCGTGTGAGTGAGTGAGTGAGTTGGGGAGGGGCAGAGACAGTGGGAGAGAGAGAGAATCCCAAGCAGGCTCTGCACTGTCAGTGCAGAGCCTGACACAGGGCTCGAACTCATGAACCGTGAGATCATGACCTGAGGCGAGATCAAGTCAGATGCTTAACTGACTGAGCCACCCAGGCACCCCAGGAATTTAGTAATTTTTAATAAAGAGCTCCTATTTCACTGAAGTAGGATTCTGAGGGACCTAAATAGAAGGTACATTCCTTTAAGAAAATTTGTCTTTCCTTTTACAGGGATCTAAGGGGACAGTTATAGGGCCATTTTAATTTAATTTCTCAGCTTGAGATTTCCTTATTATCCAAGATAGAATAAATTTGAACCCCAAGCTATTCTCCAAATGGAATTGCAATTGAGAGAGAAAAGTTTCCACCATGATGACTTTTGCTAGCCCTTTTTTCTTTTCCCTAACCCATTCTTTCACTGAGGAGTGGAGGCCTCATCATCTTCTCCCCATCTGTGTGTGCCCAATGTAGTCTGTTCTGTTCCCCCATGTGATCATTAATTCCCAAAGCTCTAGACTCCTAATAACATTTGCCCCAGGGCAGACCCAACTTCCCCATTAGCTCACCACTCTCGTTTCAGTTCACTAGGCAGCTTTTCACCCATGTGGATCTACCTTACTTTCATGCAATTTCAGCTATGCATTAAAAAATATGTTGTAATTGATTCAACACTAGGGGTTCTGCAGCAGGAGGATTTTCAGAGTAGCTGATCTGCCACGCTGCTGGAAGCAAAATTCCCTACCTAACTCTGTGACCTCATCTCCCTTGAGTCTTCCCTTTTCCCTGGGCTCTGGCCACATTGGCCGCCTTTCTATAGTGCAAACATATAAAGCTCACAGATGTCTCAGAGCCTTTTCACCTGTTATTTGTTTTCCTTGAAAGGTTCTTTCCTTAATTCACATGGCTGCACTTTATCACATTCAGGTCTCAGCTTAAATGCCTCATCCTCAGATTCTTCCCTAATCATTCTGTTACTTTCTCTTACCTAACCTTAACACGTCTTCCACATAGAACTATCCAGAACCTAAAATAAGTTTGCTTATTGATTTATGTTTTATTCTCTAGAATTTAAACTGTTTAAGGACAGGAAATTTTGTTTTGGAAAAGTGCTTGGCACATATAGATACTCTGGTTTGGTAATACCTTTTTTTTTTTTTAATCTTCCCTTAAGATGCATCCCTATGATATCTTTTAGGCTGGAAACCAGGGCCATTTTCATAGTGACAATAGCCAGCCTACTACAGCAGGGTCACCATGGAAGTGCCAGTCTGTGTATTCTATGGGAAAATACTCAAACTATGTGTGTTTTGTATGTGTCTGTAAATATGCTGTAAGTGTACAAATGTGTACTTGCACAGCTCACACCCATAACTCCTTGAATCATCAGAAACCAAAAGCTATCATTTAACCTCTGCCTTGGCACCCAGGGAAGCCTTAGGAAAGGGATGCAGTGGAATGATCTCTTCTTTTTCTTTTTCTTTTGGACTAATTTTTTTCATAAGGAATATTAGTTTTTTATAGTTGAGGTATAATTGACATGTAAGTAATATATTGATTTGACAATTCCATACATGAGTCAGTACTCACTACAATAAGTGTAGTCCCCATCTATCATCATACATTATTACAGTCTTATTGACTATTCCCTCTTTTGTACTTTTCATCTCTGTGACTTATCTTATAACTGGAAATTTGTACCTCTTAATCCCCTTTATCTATTTTACCCAGACCCCCATTTACCTTCCCTCTGGCAACCACAAATTCTCTGTATTTAAGCCTGCTTTTGTGTGTTTGCTTGTTAATTTTTTGGATTATACATAAGTGAAACCGTATGATATTTGTCTTTCTCTGACTTATTTCACTTACTACTTATACACCCTAGGTCAGTCCATGTTGTCACAAATGGCAAGATCTCATTCTTTTTATGGCTGAGCAATATTCCATTTTATGTATTTGTATATACATATGTGTGTATACACAGACACGTACACACACACACACACACACACACACCCCACATCTTTTTTATCCATTCATTCATGGATGGGCATTTGGGTTGCTTCTGTATCTTGGCTATTGTAAATAATGCTGCAATAAATACAGGGGGGTGTATATCTTTTTGAATTAGTGTTTTTGTTTTCTTTGGGTAAATACCCAGTAGTGGAATTACTGGATCATATAGTACTTTTATTTTTAATTTTTTAAGGAAATTCCATATTGTTTTCTGCAGTGGCTGGACCAGTTTGCTTTCCTAGTGCATGAGGGTTTTCTTTTCTCCACATTCTCATCAACACTTGTTATTTCTTGTCTTTTGATTTTAGGCATTCTGAGACGTGTGAGATGGTATCTCATTGTGGTTTTCATTTGCATTTCCTTGATGATGAGTGGTGTTGAGCATCTTTTCCTGTGTCTGTTGGTTTCCTGTATGTCATGTTTGGAAAGATGTCTATTCAGGTCTTCTGCCCATTATTTTAATTTGTTTGTTTGGGGTTGAGCTGTATAAGCTCTTATTTTGGCTGTGAACCCTGTATTAGATGTATCTTTGCAAATGTCTTCTCCCATTCAATAGGTTGCTTTTTTGTTTTTTGATGGTTTCCTTTGCTGTGAAGAAGCTTCTTATTTTGGTGTAATCACAATAATTTATTTGTGCTTTTGTTTCCCTAACCTGAGAAGATCTATCTATAAATATGTTGCTAAGGCCAATGTCTGAGAGATTTTTGCCTCTGTTTTCTTTTAGGATTTTTATGGCTTTAGGACTTACATTTAGGTCTCTTTAAAAAGAAATTTTTTTAATGTATATTTTTGAGAGAGACAGAGTGTGAGCAAGGGAGGGGCAGAGAGAGAGGGAGGCATGGAATCTGAAGCAGGCTCCAGGACCTGAGCTGTCAGCACAGAGCCTGATATGGGGCTCGAACTAACGAACCGCGAGATCATGAACTGAGCCGAAGTCAGACGGATGCCCAACTGACTGAATTACCCAGGCGCCCCATAGGTCTTTCATCCATTTTGAGTTTATTTTTTGTGTAAAGTGTAAGAAAGTGGTCCGGTTTCATTCTTCTATGTGTTGTCCAGTTTTTCCAGTGCCATTTATTGAAAAGACTGTCTCTTTCCCATTGTATATTTTTGATCTCTTCTTTAATTTATAGTTCAATGCCATTAGAATTAAGAGTTCTGCAGCTATGGCTTACAGAGGAATCTCCAAATTTCTGCCAATGCTCAAAATGCCAGAAATGGTCTTTCTATTGTAGGCAAACAGTTAACTCACTTATGGAAGTCTCCTTGAAACTTACAAGTTTGTTTTATGTTTTGTTTTGTTTTTTACTATGAATGGATAAATGGTTCTCCTTTCACTGAAAGTGCTAAATATTTTTGCAGATTCAATATATTGTCCATTGAAAGACTTTAAGTACCCAAGGTTTCTGAGTTAGGCTAGATGTATGACTCATATCTTATACAGGGGTGATATTAAAAATATTTAACAACCGTCATGATATAGATGTTGGCCATAGCACAGGAGCAGGAAGTCTTCTGCCTTGCCAGGTCAGGTTGGCAAGGAAGTATCACTGAGTTCAAAGCAGCTGCTATTCAATAACTGATGCAGGTATGTCTCAATATTTTAACAACCGGTCTGTATTAGTAAAATGTTAGCCTTGATCTTTTGGGATTGTGGATGGTCTGAGCTTCTGGGAGCCTTACAAATCATCTAGTCCTGAGGTTTTCATATGTATTCTTAAACTATGGAAACTAGTAAACTAGTTTATTTGTAAACTGTTCTTAAGGGTTTTCAAATAAAGGGTTTAGTCCCTTTTCCGTATATTAGGATTGGTTTCATCAATGTATGATCATGAATTTTAGAGAACTTAGCCTGTTTATATCTCTTTCTAAGAAGCCTGTCCACTTTAAAAAACCTTTTTAAAAATGACTGGCTATGGAGAATTATCTCTGCAGAGAATCTCCCATCTGTTAAGTGAACCAGTATAATCTCCTTTCTGTTTCCCCATTTTGGGTAAACATAAGCACACTTAATCCAGAAGCTTTGATTTAGCCATAAGTTTTAGTTTAGCCTTCTGCTTCTTGAAGTCTTTTATCAGAGCTGCACATAAATTCATGTGAGGGTCATTCTCTTTTTTCCTTTCTCCTGACCACACAGGACAGAGGTTCTTGTGATACAGTGGAAAGAGACTGACTTAGAGTCCAGAGACTTTTGGAAAAGACAAAAGAGGCAGTTCCTAGCAAGCACCTGTAATATGTAGTAGTTGCTCGAAAATGTTTGTTGAACCTGAGGTATAAGTGGGCAGAAGAAGGTCAGCCAAGAGGAAATGAAAGAAAGCAGATGCTCTTAATAATTCACAACCTGAAAACTCAGACTCAGGGCTCAGTGTCCACAAACACTCAGTCTCTTGATGGAACCCAAGGCATAGCAGGTATGCTATTGTAGTGTGCGTATCTTATCCAGATATAAAGTCCCGACACCTTTTCTGGTGTCTTCTCAAAACACTTAGGGTTTCAATGATAGGTTTTCCAAAAATTGGACCAACACAGGGAATTGTTTGACAACTATATCAAAAGGAAATAAAAATTTTTTTTAATAACTTGACCTTCAGTAAAAAAAAAAAAAGTTACTTTTCAGTTTCATCAACTGTGGGCTGTGTCATGAGAGAAGGAGATGGGGATAAGTTTGGTATTTTGCAGCAGGAAAGAAACAATTAACAGAAATACTGCATTTGCAATAAGAGGAACAGCAGCTGAAGTTTGGGAGGGGGTGTGCTAAGAAAAGGGCAGGAAAGAAAAACTGTTTTACAAATGAGATTTCTTTAGCTTCCAGAAATAAAGTAGTTTACATACTCCTGCACATCTGTGTAGACTTGCAAAATGTGCTTTGCCTAATTCTTAGGTTGTACTGTGTATGCTATTGGTATGCAAAAGACCAATGCCATTTTAATATTTATGATGTTAACAAACTCCTCCCGTCCCAGCCTCTGCTTATAATGGTGGATCAGGACAAGCAATAGAATTTCAAAGATCATTGAATTTAGAGTCAGAAGGGACACTAGATACCAACTCCTGTTCTTTGGAAGAAAAAAAGATCTCTTTCCTAGCTTCAGCAGAAAAGGCTTTTATTTTCTAGGCAATGTTAAGTAAGATGGTCACAAACCATATTGAAAGAAAAATTCCCTGTTGGAAACTACAGAATTCTGTGTTGAACACTGGGCTTAAATATTCAGATACAAATATGATGCCAGGTTATCTTAAGTATGTTCTGCAGAAGGAAAGAATCTCCTCCCAGATGGAATGTCCCTCCTAGATTTTTCCCACCTTGTTGTTGTTATTGTTGCCCTTTTCAAAGGTTTCAAATACTGCCGCAATTTCAAGATCTTACCACATTTCTCCACCTCCCGTCAGGATGTGTTGATTGCATTCTATAGTCAGTTATTTGTGCACATTTATCTGTTTAGCTCCTGCTCAGCAGACAGCTCTTCTCTCCACATCTTCCCTGTAGATCTTAAAAATCCTTTCCCTTGACCTAGAGTTTCTGTGATAGCAGAGCTCAGTCACTCAGTCTCTGCTGCCATGTTTCCCATAGCCATTTCTGGGGATGAAGTCTCCTGTGGTCTGTCTGGGCTCCCCATCTCCATGACCACCCTACCATCTAACTGGCTAGCCACCTCTCTAATGTGGAATGAAGCATCACCAAGACTGTCATTCTATTCAAAAAGAGGACGTGCTTACTGTCTTGAGTTTTTCTGTGATTTCTTAGGTATAGCTAAAGCTCCCATTTCTTTTTAAAATAACTTTTCTTAAAAAGGAACATACACTGATCCACTTAATGCATTTACCAGATCATTTCACTTTTGATCCAACAGTTATCTCTAACAATATAATGAGCCTATATCAGGTACTCTCATAAAGAACTGTGTGTGCAATGAAAGGCTATCTTTGGGAGTAAATAAGTAGCTGAGGATCTCGAGCTCTGTGGCCGCACAGCTTCAGCTCACCACTTATCAGCTCCAGGCTCCATCTGAGGCTGGAAGGATCGTGTGCTCAGCTATATCCTAGTTCGCACATCTTTGCAGGGGTACACATTTTTGCAGAGCTCCTCTATGATCCTGATTTCTTTTTGCTCTGTGATTTCCCATTAGTGCTTGATCAGGGAATAATTTGAAAATGAATGAGATTAGCAGCAAGTCAGGTAGATGTTTCTTTTTCCTTCTTTCCACTTCTTACTCCCTTTGTCTTCACCTTCTCTTATGTCTCCACTTCCCCCTCTGTTCAAAACAGAAAGCTCTGTGCTGCAGTGAAATCCCATCCCAGGAGGGCTGAGAGGGAGGCCTGGCACCATAGTTGGGAAGGTCATTTCACTGGCCTCACATTCACATAGGGCTCAAACTCAGAATTTCCCTCCCTTGGGCCTGAAAGAAGTGTGCTGTGCCTTCATTTACAATGAAAAATCCTTAATTATTTTTCAAAGGGCACAGTTTATTAAGTACAAATATATAAAATATATGAAATTTATTTTTTCCTTTATTTAATATATTTCAAGCCCCTCTTCCCCCTAGAAAAAGAAAGGAAGGAAGGAAGGCACTATGTAGGTAGGAAGGAAAGAAAGGAAGACATGGGCAGATACCAGCCCTTTCTCCACTCTGAGAGGCCCTGCTTGTGGAGTAATGGGAACAGGGAAGAATTGGCTGGCTCAGTGGTCCTCCTGGCTCCACCATGACTGGCCTGAGACCTAGAAAATGCCCTTCTCTGAGGCCTGCATGCTCAAGATTGGGTTGATAGACTGGAGGTCTTTATGGTCTCCTCCAGGGGCAGCAACTTTCCATGATTCTGAGAGACCCTTTGAAGAAGGGGTGTGTTTTAAAGTTAGGGCTTCATACTCCAGATTTTCATGGAGAAGGAAGAAAAAAAAGATTTGATGGTTTTTCCCTGCCTTGCCCTGGAGACACTTAGAGAGAAAACATTTGTCAAACATCACTTGGAACAGCCAGGTTTAGCAACATGGCTAAGTCAGGCTACCAGGAGTGAAGCCAAGCACGGGATGGAGGACTGAACTAAATTCTCTGGCAGAGGCCTGGGAGACAAGGTCTTTTGAGAAGCATTGTCTGTATCAGGAATTGAAATGAGCTGGAGAGGCTGGTGAAAGCAGGATTTCTCATGACAAATGCAGATGTGACCAGCAGGGGGTTTGCCTACAGGAAGAATACAGAAGGAGATCCTTGGAGAGGCATCCATCATACTCACAAATACTTCCTTAAAAGCTACCTTTAAATAATGGGAAATGCATGTTAATGTGTGTAGACAATGAAAGCCTGGGATAGGCCTCCTATTGTACAGTCAATGGAGTACTAACTGACTCCAGTGTCTGTTGAGAGGCCAGAGGTCTACAGGGACTGAAGCTTACTGTGAAATCCTAGCCTGATTCTCACTTTGTCCATCCCAACAATTGTGACAGTGAATAATTTCTCTTTCTCCCTTCAGTGTTTCCCAATCCTGCACCTTCTATGCATCCAAGCAGTTGTGGTTTCCACATTCTAGTAAGTCTTCCTTGCTATCGACATTAGTAGATGGCATGTCCTGGGATCCAGGATGTGGGAGGTGAGCAGGTTCAGGCATTAGGTGTAGCAGTGGCTGGGTTGGTATCATATGAAAAGCAAATCTTTGTGCAGCATATTACAGTAGAGTTTTTATTGATATTCTTCTAAATTAGGTTGTCTATCTAGAAATCCAGAAGTCAAGACAAAATGTTGATGTTCCTGAGCAGGACCAACTGATGTAGTCTTTGTATCACTGTGATCACACTTAGGAGAGAGTCTCGCCTGCTGGAAATTATGAACCAAACCAGAAGATATTCTGTATTTTCTTTAAGGATGGTGACTTAAGCATTGGCCCTATTCCTCAGGCCAGCCAGTGCAGACAGAAGGAAAAGTGACATTTAAGTGTTTCACTTATCTAGGACTTACTGTGTGGCAGGCACCTTACACACTTTATCCCATTTATTCCTCCAAAGAACTCTGTGAGACATAGGTAGTTATTCTCTTCATCTGGCAGGTGAGACTAGTAAAGGTTTCTCATACAGCTGGCAAGCAGCAGAACCAGAACTCAGATTCTAGCCTGACTATAGAACACTTGTTCTAGTCATCACATACTACCACCCCAACCTTGAATTCTGCTACTTCTTTAGAGGAAAATGAAACAAAACAAAACGTGGAGAGTGAGAACAGAGAATTGGATCACCAGAGCCCAGGGTTGTAGTTGAGGACCCACCTGAAATTCGACCTCAGAGATATCTGACAAGGAAATAAAATGGCTCACTGGTCATTTGTGGTTGTGATTCAGTTCTCCAGGGAGTTTGCTTTTGAGAAGGATGCTGATTAAGCCATCAGCCATTCTGAGTAGCGCAGTCAGTCTCTAAAGTGGCCAGTCAGATTAACTGCCCCTACTGGACCTTCAGTGATGCAATACCATCAAGCATCAGAAAAACATGTAGCCATCACCCATCTAGATTCACTCTGTGTGGAAGGAGATGCTTTGAGTGGATGGCTAGAAGGAATTCTTGGGCAGAGGGTTGGTCTGAGTAGCCATCAAAGACTGTGGAATCTCTACCTTAAGATCTTTAAGAAGGGGTAGGACACCATCTGTTTGGCATGAGACTGAAGGCCAGTGGTCAGGTACTCATGTTTCCTTCCAGTTCTAGAATGTCTTATCAAAAGCCTCCCATTTGTGAAATTCCTTAGTAAAGTTTTACTCCTCCTAACCACCCCTTTAAAATGGCATTCATTGTTCAAGAGCCACCAGTAACTGCCTGTAACTACCTCATTCACTGTGACATTGTGTTGGCTACTTGCCTGAATGTATTTTTGGCTTCACATAGGTTGTAAGATGCTGGAGGACAGGGGCAATTTCTTAAATTCTTTTGTAATTACTCTTTTCCAATGCCTAACATTCATTCACTTAACAAATATTTACTGAGTGCCAACTCTGTCAGGCACTGAGTTTATAAAGCAGAATAAGGTTCAGCTCCAGTTCTTAGAGAGCTTACATCTAAGACACACAGCAAATCCCACATAGTGAGATATACCAATTAGCATTAAATATATAGAGTTCTTATTGGGGAAAAAGTTATTTTGTATAATGCACAGAATAGATGCTCAATGAAATGTTTGTTAAGTGGATGAAATATATGCTTGTGGAATACAACAAGTAATGAAAAACACGCTATGCTGAGGATTATTGTGGCAGAAAGTGTTCATTTCAGGTAGAAGACAAAAGGCAGCACGTTCATATCTCACTTATCCTGTGCCTTATAGGATCCTAAAATTTTAAGGTTAAAAGGGGCTTTATGTCACTAAATTGGATCTCTATATTTTTACCAAGAAGAAAACTAATACCCAGAGAGGTTGACTTGCCTCAGTTTACATCATCACAGCAGAAACTGCATTTTTTCCTTCTTCACCAGCTCTTTCCTTCAGACAACATGAACTCAAAGGACCACAGGCTAATGCAGCATCCTTAATGACCCTAGTTATTGCCTTGATTGAGCTTTTCCTAATCAAAGCACAGCCCTTGTAGAAGGGAATTTCCAAAAAGCTGCCTGAGGCTGCTGATCAACAATTCATTTTTAGCATTTCTTTTTAAATCGCTCTAAGTCGTTGCACCTGGGTCACAGTGACAGCTGAGTAAGGGGGCTGAACAGCAACGTTCAGGGCACCAGGTTTGTGAGCCCCCTCTGTCATGTATATGCATGAGCTCACCATTTGCATAAAGTGAAAAAGCATCGCTCCCATTAATCACCGCATTCATCTTAATAATTAGTGGCAATAATGTTGAAGAGCGGTGGTCTCCACATCGATCTCCGAGGCACCATGGGCTATTTCTGTTGCAGATGAATGATCATCAAGAGTGACAAGTTGATGTCTTTGGATCGACCACCCCGTTTCCACGTGCTTTACAGCCTGGCAGCTGGTCAGGAAGCTTGGGTGATCTGTGGGGCTAATGCTGTCCCTCTAACAAGGCCAGTAAAAAGGAATGATGTGACACCTGGGAGGGGGCTTGAGAAAAAGTCCCTGACCACTTTAAGCAGCCCTCTTTCAGCCATATGCATAGTAAACTAGCCGTAACTGCAAAGCAAGAGGCTATTTGTCATAAAGATTATGACTCCATGGTTAAGCACTTGAAAGGCTACCACTTGCTCTCAGACCTTCTCCATAAAAGATTGGCTTAGGGTCTCTAATTTGCCGATACTTCTGGGTCAAGAGAAAGCCGTTTCAGATCAGAAATGTAGTAGAATGTTTTAAGGCCAGTGGTACAGTGCCAGAAAGGATGGAAGTATTAATAATTTTCATGGGTTTTTTTTTTTTATAAAAAGGCCCTATCAGGTAAAAAAAAAAAAAAAAAAAAAAAAAAAAAACCACAGAAGTCACAAAGGAATCCACTGGAAGATTTGAAGAGAAACTACAAAGGACTTCATTAATATAAAAGGGAAGATTAGTCAGAGAACAAAAGAATAAGGAAGGAGGCAGGGAATGGAGAGAGGGAAGGAATTATAATAATGTGAGACAGGGAGACTGGCGGGTAAAAACTAGGGAGGAATTAAAACAAAGACTCCTCAACTTTCTAGATCCACAAGATCATCCTAGATATCCCCCTATGTGACAAGATGAAGACGAAGTGTGAGTGACAGGGAGATTCCAGTTTTAAATGTAAACGTTTTTAAAATGTAACAACAATTAAATTTCTCCTGCGGTCTGGGTTAGCAGAGCCATAAGCACAGTGTGTTAGGGTTGATTTGGGAAATTTGATAGTACTCTTTCTTTTGCTTTCTCAGCTTATATTCACCAGTAAAGATTTGAAACTATCTTTGTCAACTCTCATTCTGCCCTCATTAGAAAGTAGGGTTTATATTATCTATAAAAAAATTGGTAAAAAGCTTCTAAAGAGAGTGCACATGTATCCAATGGCTTTTTGTTTTCTTAGGGATTTTTAAAATACAGCTGCCGCCTTCCCTCTCCCCAACAACATAAAATGAATCCTCTGCATTCCCTCCACTGCTTATTGGGTCTCTGTACTTGCACATTCTCTGGGAGAGGAACAGCACATTGAATCCAGTCAGCATGTGTATGTAAATCGTCTTGGAGAAAAAAAATTCATTTATTCAGGCAGCTAGCTATTTTGTACACAACTGGTTGACCTCAGTAATTGTGTGTACGTGTGTGTGGGGGGGAGTAGGGTGGTGGTGGTGGTACAAACAGCTTTGTATGAAACACTGCCTACTCAACTTTGGGACAAGATCTATGACTCTCAAAACTGAGCACTTAGAGTTTTTGTTGTTGCTACACATCTTTTCCCTTCTTTGTAATATTATCTGTTTTTGGTATCTAGAGAGAGTCTTTGTTACACCTCTATGTTGGGTTTTGGAGGGAAAGGAAGGGTCCAACTGTAAAATATCTAATAAATGTGTGCAAACAAACACTAGGCCTAACACTTGTTCTCCTAAGTGAAGTTCATAAAGGTTGGGTCTTGCACAGTCCTTTGAACCAATTCCCATTCCTCCTTGGAGATAAAGGATGCTGAAAATAAAGGGTTTCTTATATACAGTTTTGGAAACTGGTCAAGGATTCTGGGATGTGAACAATAGCATTCTTCAAGAGCCCTTACTGTGTAGTAGCAGGAGGGAAAAGGAGGGGTGCTAAGTGATGGCAGAACCTGGCATCTTTGACCCCAAGAATTACAGCACTTGAGCCATAAAGGAAGAATACAATGGGGGTCACTGGTCTGTCTGTTCTGATCTTGGAGTAGGTTGACCTTTCTCAGTCAAACACATTTCTAGGCTGTGGAGTGCTTGGCTTGCATCTTCTAGATAAGCTGTGGGCATTTTGGAAGGCTAGATTTTCCCTTCGTACCTTCCTGTCCGGTGTGTCTTGCTGTGCCTACTTCCTTTGCCCTACTGTTCAGTGTCGGGGGTGTACGGGTGTTTTTAATTGAATTCTCTGAAATGCATTTCTGACACTGATTTGGTTACATTATATTCTATTCTGTTATCAAACAAATTTGCTGTCAAACAAAAGATCAATGTTATTGTAATGTCCTACTTGATGGATTAAATAGGGTGTTATTCAACTCTTATTAAACAATCAAGAAAAACACACTGGGACATGCTTTCACTCGCAGCTGCTAACAAATACATTGCATGTGATCTGTGATTAAGAAACAAAGCAGGAGCAGTTATTTTCAGATTAATTAAACAAACAAGTAGGATTTAGGGACCAGGATTTTTAAAACCCAGTACAATTCTTTGAAACATGTTTGGAAAAGGACATAATTTACTTTAACTACATGAGTGAACACTTAAGAATATAAAATCTTTCAGTGACGCAATTGTGGATTAATTGCCCGGAACTATCGCAGCGCCATAAACAAAACCGTTCTAGGGATGGACCTTTCAGGGGAGTTTTTTTTTCCTTGTGAGTAAATGTCCATTTAGAGAGCTTTTCTAAATTTAGAAGCAATGTTCATCAATCATGTATAATAAGCGCCAAGTAACTCCACTCTGCTGCCTGCCCGAGATGCAACCCCCCTTTGTGGAGAGCGCACCCCTCAGTGCTTGCCTTGCTAGACTGGCATTCACTCCATTACCAGGGCCTGACCTTTGTGTTTCTCAGACTTTGCTCTCAAGATGCTCAGAGAAAGCAAATATTAAATCTCTCTCTTATCTCAGCCTGCCTGGCTCTATATTATCTTTAAGCCCCCTCCCCCCACCCCCATCTCCCAGCTTTACATACAGTTGGCTACATTTTGGCTCCTTCTGTCTGATGCTGTTTCCGCTAATGGCTGAAGAAATGGAACATTACACCATTTAACGTGTGTGGGTCACATTAATCACAGAAAATTCTTTTAATGTCTCAGAAGTAACTGTCAAACTGGACATACTGAATCTATTTAAACTAAAGCATGCCATTTTTTATCTACAGTGATCTTTAATTCCCATAAAAGGGTCAAGAAAATGTGATTAAGTGACAGTTTTAAAATGTACTATAATATTAAATAGCTTGATTAAGTGACAACTATAAAATGTAATACAATATTAAGTATCTGGCTATGTCCCAAAAGAACTTTAAAGTATTTTTGAACGGTTTGGGAATTCACTAACCCATAATGGGTTACTAAGGAATTTTTTTTTTTTTTTTTTTGGTGGGGACATAAAAATAGTTGAACTTAAAACACACACTAAAAAAACAACAACAACAACAAAAGCTTGCAGCATTTACAGATAATTTAGAATTGTATTCTCTTTTTGGAGCACCAAGGACTTTTGGCAATAAGGAATGATCATTTTAGGATTCTGAATTTACCAGTACTTGACTGGAATTGTAATGCCTGTAACACAAAGAATGGAATCAAAAGTAATTGTGGCAGTGAGACCTCACAGCAGGTTGGAAAGGCCATGAGCTAGTCAGTGATCTCTCAGGTTACCTCCAATGGGGCTGATCATCACTCCTCAGGTGCCCAGCTTACCCTGTATATTATATCTTGGCTCCTATGGGGAGTGCAGTAGGAAATGCTAGCATGGGTGAGCTTAAGTCCTCCAGCTAGCCAGTTCCCTCCAGTTGAGTAAACCAGTGGAGATCCTGAAATATAAGATGGGGCCCATACAAAGATCCTGGCTATTCCTGGACTTTAATGGAGGAAGTATCAGAGGGCTGAGGGTAGAAGGAGACAGTTCTATGTAATGCCTAGGATAAACGTCTGGGCCAGGTGCCCAGGCCAAATGAGTAAAGAAGTTTTGTCATTATTCAGACATTTCAGTAACTCTCGGGTCCTAAATATTTGGTCATCTTAGCCTGGGTTCCTCTAGAAAGCAAAATTTGAGGCAAAGGCTTTTGTGCTATGATGCTATTAGGGGATTCAACCCTGGGTAGCAGGAAGCAAAAGGAGAGTGAGGCAGAGAAAGCCAATATGAGGATGTCTTATCCTGTTGGCTGCTACTGATTGCTTGGTTTTGATCTTGGTCTTGTGGGACTGTCCTCTCAGGAACCATCTAAAACTGCATAACCATATAGTCCATCTGGGAAGAAAAAGAAGAAAGACTTATCTGCCACCTCCCATCTCTCATGGGTCAAATGTTTTCTCTATTGTACATCAACTCCTCACTCCTGGTTGCGTTTCAGTGGGTGCATGGTAGGCTCTTGAGGCATCCTTCACCTCTGTAAGCAATAGGGAATTCCAAGGCAGGAGTAAGGTAGGTCAGGTAGAACCTGCATGATGTCAGTTGGAGCTCATGTGGTCACTGCAGTGGTGTCTGGAACAAGAAGAGTCTGAGAGAATCTGAAGTGGCACGTAAGAGGATCCCTATCCAGGTCAGAATCTGATAGCGGAACTCTGCAGGTAGTCAGATTCACCAGAACATTTCCATATGTCCCTGCTGAGAGGATGTCAATTGAATATTGAAGTGTCTTCCTGGCTTTTGTCCCAAGCATAAGCTTCTCTCCATCCCCAGGGAGATTGTGGGGCTGGGTACCATAGTCAAGTACACTCTGCTTCTCTAAAATTGTAAAGTAGAAATTAAGTTTTGGTGATGGTTAGCAAGTGGCTGTGCCTAAAATTGTGGACATGGGCCACATGCCCCTTAAGAGCCTCCTCATGTCCCATAGAGAAAAGGGTTGATTCTTTCAAGGACACCCTTCAAGAGAAAGATGGGAAGCTGTGCTAGGTATCACTACAGGTCCCACAGTGACAGAGACAAATGGCCATGGCACACTTATTTAGGCTCACTCTTTCTCAGGGTGATGATGAAACTTCATCTGGAAGATTTGCTCATCTGTCTAATAAATCACTGAGGAAAGTTTCCCTGATATTTACTCAAGACTTTCTTTCCCGTCTTCATTTCCTTCCATTTCTCCAGTTGCTCACCCTCATACCAGGCTACATAAATCTCTTCTCCTTCTTCTGCCCCTTTGTCAACCATTGGCCTCCTCCCCCTCTGTCATTGTTTCGCCAGACCATAGATGTAACTCTTCTAATCTTCCCTGATAAATCAGGCTCTTGGAATCACTCCTTGTTGCTCCCTCAAGCTCCCTGGAGCTGGGATATAGGGCTCTGAGTGCCTGGTGCAGACGTTTCTTTTATAATGGGCCCTGAAAGGTTGTCAGCTGCAGATAATTAGGATCTCACTTCCCGCCATCGAGCTGCATATATCTTCCATGCAAAGAACCCCCATCACCTTCAAAAGAATTAACACATGCAGAGGAGATATATGAGGGGGCTGGGTGACCGGAGGATGGGGCCATCTCTTCGGAAGGCCAGAACTGCTTCATGTTTCCTGTGAGAGAGAAGCACTTTCTCTCAGGAGAACCTGACCCTTCTCACATTATTTGATGGTAAAAATCTCATGCCGTGAGCCTGGATTGTGCAACACCAAGTAGTGAGCAGAATATTTTTGAAAGTAAGTTATTTTGTATATATAGTGCCGTGTCTTTATGCTTTAATCTACTCCCTCTTCTTGTTGAACTAAAATTTAGTCTGGTGAAGAAAACTCAAGTATGTTTTGTGTGTGGTTCTTATGTGCTAACTCTGATGATAACTGGCCCACATCACTGTTAGACACACTGTTCAGTTTTTCTTTAATGGTGGCTGAGAAATATCAGAGCTGTAGCTTCAGGAAAACCAGGGGGGGCTGTCAAATGGATATTGTATCAGAACACAGTGTTGGCCCTAAATGCAGCCTGGCACAGAGAAAATTCTTCTCAGGCAAATGATCTGTGAGACTTCAGGGCCTGCCATGGTATGGAGGTGGGGATATTATCCAGAGGGGAGGGAGTAATCAAATAGGATGGGCCCAAGACCCTCTCCCCACACTTCTATCAGAGCAGATTTATTTTTGTCCCTACTACATATTCAGATTCCATGTAAGATTTTGTATTTTTAAAAAGATGTAATCAGTTTTCAAATTTAATTCCATCACTTTGTACATGAGGAAGGAGCCCCAAGATGTTAAGGCCACATGGCCTGTTAGTGCTGTTAGCAAAAGGGAGAATACAGGGTCCCCAATCCCTGGGTTTTTTCATCTTTCCCTACCACTGTCCTGCATCATAATCTTCATAATGTTCTTAAGTATTGTAGTGGGATCATTAGGAAATAGACAGGCCTATATATTCCTAGGTGAATGCTGATGATAAAGTACTATTGGTGGTCTGAGATGCTTTCACTGACCTGTGCATTTGGAGTGATTTTTCTGGTGGTGGGGACAGATGTGCACTGAGTCACCCTCACAATTGCCATCATCTGAGATGATTGGTGAATCTCAGAGGTGTGATCTTTGACCGTGAATCTCAGCAAAGGGAACTGATGCCTTGAGAGAGAAGGCACAACTTGGCCTAAACCTCTTCAGAGTCACTGCTAGGGCTAACTGTAGAATTTTAGAGCTACACTGGATCGCAGCCATCCCCCAGCCCAATCCACTCCTTTTAAAGGGGAGGACATTGAGGCCCAGAAAAGCCAAGTGGTCTTCCTACACAAAAGAGGAGGGGGTTCAGGACTGGTAAGCAATTGACATTGATTCTTGTTTCTTGCCTAGAGGGAACTGGATCTTAATTTGTCTGTTGTCTTTCTTCTCTTTCCACCGGGACCTGTCCAAGACAGTAATGTGAGCAAAAGGTGTCTGGTCTGCAGACTAAAACTCCCTTTGGGCCAGCTATTCCAAGGTCTAGATGGGAGAGAGAAAGGGACATCCAAGAAGTTACCAGGTCTACTTGCTTCTCAGCCCAGTCTGTGCCCTTCCATGGATCTTATGCATATAAAGATGGTGGTTCAGCCTCAACATGTTAACTCGTTTTTCTTATTTGATTCAGAACCTTGGTGAGGAAGAGTCTCAACATCCTACTTTCTGGAACTTATATTGCCAGCAGTCTGCTGGCTGGCACCTCCATGAATCTAAACTAACTTCCCTGTGGAGAATGGAGCCAGTTGGAATCATTCTTAATAAGAAGCCCAGTGGTTGGCATCATTTGTTGAAATGGGTGAAGACCAAAGTTATAGTGGGTTTTGACTGAGATTCCTTTTCTAAGCAGGGTTTTTAAAAAACATTTCTTAAGAGCAAAACTTGAAACAAATGGGAGGCCTTGTTCCCACCAGGACTTAAAATACCAACATATGTATCAAAGAATCTATTCAATTTGATAAGTCAGTTCAAAGTGACCAGGAAATAACAACAAGAAGCCAGGCATGGAAACCGGCATTTGGTGTTTGGAGAACATTAAATACCATCTGTACATGGATTGTTCTCCAAAATCCTCAAGTTCTAAAACATTTCTCCGCCCCTTCTGTTTTTTCTTTCATCAAACATTCATTTATTTTTAGAGATTCAGAGGGCTTTCTCTGATTAGGGAAAGGTGTCACATAATAAAAGCAAAAAAGGAGTCTGCATAGCAAGAAAGCATCTTGGCTAAAGTTTGGATGGGCAAGGGAGGGAAGCTCTGGAGAGGATGAGAGAAGACAGCAGTTAATTAGGTTGAAGCTATCTCTGAGAAAGCCACAGTGCTGTGGCAAGAAAGTAACTTATTATTGAGAAAGGCAATGGTTTTAAATAAGTTTCCTCCACTGGAAGGATACTAATAACACCTACCTCACTGAGTTGATGTCAGGGTAACATGAGGTAATTATGGTTAACACTTCATGAACTGGAAAATGCTACGAAAATATAACATAGGATTAGGAGAAGTTCAAAACCCTAAAAACATCACAGCTTCCTGCAGGAGTGGATAATAGATATTGGTATGTTGTAGGGTATTCTATGAACTGATACACCAGAGTTCTCTTGGTCTGCTTTCCTATTTATAACTCCATAGAAAACACAAAGCATGAATACACCTTACTCAGAGGTAAGTGCCACCTCTGAGTGGCTTTTATCTAAAAAAGTAAACTTAAGAAAAGCAAACAATGTATCTGTCACTCATCTCATTGTGCCCAGCCTTCTACCATCCTGAGTGTCTCCTTAGGCCCCTGAAAATGGGAAGAGCTCCCTGTAAATGGAAATGGCAGAAGGTTGCCAGGACCTGCCTCACTGAGGTTTCTGCCCAGCCAAAGTGAAAACTAAAGCAGCTTGGGGTGCCTGGGTGGCTCAGTTGGTTAAGCATCTGACTTTGGCTCGGGTCATGATCTCACCATCTGTGAGTTCAAGCCCCGCATTGGTCTCTGTGATGATAGCTCGGAGCCTGGAACCTGCTTTGAATTCTGTGTCTCCTTCTCTCTGTCCCTACCCCACTCACATGCATGCTTGCTCGCTCTCTGTCTCTAACGTGCACGTGTGCTCTCTCTCAAAAATAAAGATATAAAAAGTTTAAGAAGCTGAGTGATAGGAATGAGTGTGGGAGATCTCACTCAACACTGTACCCACATTAGATCAGAGCTGGGGTGGAGGGGCAGTGTACTTTAGTTTCTTGCCTGTAGACTAGTTTGGTGTTGATTATAATTGAGTTAAATTATTAACATTTAATGAAGGTAGGGCATCTCCCAGAATTCAGGTGTTAATTTACTCCACAAACATTTATCGAGCACCTAGTATGTGTTGATCTGTAGGTAGAAGTTGGGGAAGACATAGCTGTAAAGGGGAACAAGAGTCCTCATGGACTTCATTTCCTAATAGGATAACAAGAAAGCAGGCACCATCTGCAGCTAAAGCATGATTTGCCTGTCATGACTCCTAAAGGGAACTGTTCTGTGATTCTCCTTAAGTAGCATGATCTGTGTGGCTTGATTCTGACATCTACAGCAGGTAAGACGTTTTCACTTTTTGCCTGTCATCCCATTCATTCTTTATGTTCTTTTTTTTTTTTTTTTTTAACCGAAGAAAATTATTTACTTTCCAGTGCCATTTTAACTTGTTATTAGAGAGTATCTGGCCTGGGTGTTCTCCATTAGCATGAAAATTCAGGAGGCTACAGAAGAAAATATCTACAACTGAGCAGTGAGGGAGCCACTTCATTTCCCTCATCAGACAACGTGTCTTGCATTTCTCTAGTGTAAATAAAATGATGATTCAAAGAATGTTCCCCATTAATGAGTATCTGATTTAGAATAAAATAAAATCCATGCTGGGAAGTTGATGAGCTTGATTTTGCTGAATTGCTTCTAGCATGCAACTCATATTTATTGGTCCTTTGCCTTTGACAAGTGTCACCAATTGTCTGCTGTTCTTTCTGCTGAGTGGAAAGGGAGAGGGCTTGCAGGCTGATTTTAGTTCCCTGTAACTAGAGGTGACATTTGAAAGCTCAAAGCTATTGAAAAGGTAGGTGATTATTAAAATGTAATGTGTTTCTGTTTTCCTGATTATGACCCCCCTCGTCTTGCAATTTGCTGCCAAGCATGTTCCAAAGCTGGAACACAGGTGGTGATGTGTCTTCCCAGCTTTGGGAGAGTTTTAGATCATATTAGCCACCTACTTGTTCACCTTTCCTAATTGTTTTCAACAGTAGACATGCTGAAAAATTAAGATATGGGGAGAGAGAAATGGAAGGTTATCTATGGTAACTTTAATGAAGGAGGAGGAAATGGGGGGGGGAGTGGGAAAAGGGAAGGGAGGAAGGGAAGGAGAGAGAGAAAATAGCACATATTTAATCAGAAACAACACTTAAAAAAATTGCTGTGGAATAGTGTGTCTCTGAAAAGCAGTAAGAGTCCATTCTGAGCACATACTGCACTTGCATTAACTATGCGCTAAAGTTAGTGGCAGTTTGCTTCTGCACCTTCTCTTTTGGTTCCTAGTTAGGTTCCAACTTGCTACTCCAGTGTGCTTGTCTGGTGAGAATGACTCATGGAGGGCAGGAATCATGGCCAAGTGAGAAAACAGTTTGATTGGAGATAAATGACGAGTGGCCTGTGCGAGTACTGGGACCCATGATCATCAGGACACAAAACACAGTGCCTTCTGAAAGAACAGATGAAAACGACCAGCTCATTCTTCTAACTAAGCGGGGACAATGAAAAGAACGGTGTGAAGTTTCTTTGCCCTATGGAAGCTTTTGTTTTCCCATCTAGAAAGTGGGTCTAATACCTCTGTCAAAGGAATAAATAAATAGGATAATGTTTCTAGGCACTTGAAATAATTCCCAGCTCACCATGCATGCAAGGTGTAGAAAATTAACACTGTTTAGTTTTAGGCTCTCTATGAGGGATATTTTAAAAATTCCGCCCTTTGGTATTTCATCAACAGATAATTCAAAATTTTAAATTAGGGCAGATTCCAAGAGTAAAGATATTCTGCTACATCATAGGCTGTGTCTGGAGGTACAAAACATAAGAAGTCATATCCCAAGCCTTCTGCCTTTATAGCTGTTTTCTGTTCTTATTTTTATGGGCTATTCTTTTGGTGATTAGTTTATGTTCCTAAATCCCAGACCCATCACTCCTTTCCAAAAACCTTGCAAAACAATGTTGAATTAAAAGCTACCAAGTCATTATCTCTTCTTCTGAATTGGGCAAGGTATGTACAGAGCTAGGTCCTTCACTAAAATGTGGATAGAGGCTAGGGCTGAATGACTACAGACCAAAGAATACACACGTCTCCCTCCAGGTTCAGTTCAGATGTCTTTCTCATCCACAGAGGACACAGCTCCCTTAGGAGGCTCTTCTGCAGATCTGGGTGAAGAGTGTGGGTTCCTTTTGATTTTCACGTGCATCTTCCTGGATAGCTCAACCCTCCCTGGCTATCCATTTTGACTGTGCTGCAGGCTGCGTTGGGAATCCCAGGATAAGAGCATTAGACAGGCTCCAGGAGGGAACTCTGGTACAACAAAAGCCACCCCGCCATGAAATTGGATCCATCTCTGCCCCTGTGGGGCCAAGTGGCAGTTGAACGTGCTTATAAATGACATAAATCACTTGCAGAACCTCAAGAAACAATTAACTTCGTTGAAAATAGCTGCTAAGGTTTCAGTTCCTTGTGTGTTTATGTCCCTTTGCTTCAGCTTTTAGTTTTGAAAAAGGGAGGATTAAGATTGTTTTGAGGGCCAGACTACAAGGAAGGGCCAGTCTTTAGCTGGTGCATCTGTTTCACATTCCATGCAGTTTGAATACTCACAGGTTTGCATTTTTAAAATAATTGTATAATTATTTTTAAAAAGTTAACGAGTCCTTCTAAGACATCAACCTGGCACTGTGGAGTGGATTAGTTGGTTCCAACACAGAGAAGATGATAGATAGGTAGACAGGCAGGCAGGTAGATGAAAGCCTCAAAAGAATCTTCTAGAAAGAAACCAGGCTAGCAACAAAGACTTTCTATGTCTCTTTAGATCCACCCACAACCCTGTGGCTCCTTCACTTTACGTTCAATGAGGCATCAATCACTCAGCCAATGTGGAACACAGGAAGAGCTCATGAAAATGTTGAGTGCTGGAGAGTGTTTCATTTCATAAAGAGCCGTGCTAAGAGCCATTGCTTTTTTTTTTTTAGAATGATTTAAGTATTTTTTAATTATAAAAACTACATAAGTTCATGGAAGAAAATTTTGAAAATACAAGAAATATTTTAAAACATTAAAATCATCTCTGGCTGTACTACCTGACATTTCGATGTGTTTTTTTCCAGCTGGAAAGACCTCATACACAACTGTAGCAGGGAGGGAGCCAGAGTGGGTCAGAACTTTGGCAGGACTGGTTGAGGCTCCAGATCCAGAGGCCCTGCTTCCTGGTCCACCAGCAGAGACTTCTCAAGGCTGGAGCCCCTAGGGGTTTTCTGTTCTGTCCATTTCTTCATCCAGAGGAAGATGCTTAGATTGCATTCTTCCCATAGGCTGACTCCTTAGGTTCTGCAGAATTCTGTGAGCAGCTGTGGTTGCCCCAGAGGTGAGGGAAAGCAAATCCAATATCTAATGTGTTTTGTTTCTTTGTTTTCCTCTCTTGGAACCCTACAGGATACTGTCTTTCTGTACTCTTTACTCTCTATTTGGCATCACCTGAAAGCCCTTCTTTTACATTGAGAGGAATGCTTTCGTAGGAAAAGCATAGAACTGGGAAGGTAGCGGTCCTGTGTTCTCCTCCCTCTGTACTTAGCTATGTGATCTTGGGCAACTTGGCAGCAACAGTGTTAAAGGTTTGGATATCAAATTGTGGTGGAAGTCACCGAGTGACTTCAGATGCACCCTGAATCAACGTACTAAGGCAGCCTGAATGGGTTCCGTGAATGAATGAATGAATGAATGAATGAGTGAATGAATATCCTGACTTTGGATTCCACATATAAAAGACTTAAAAAACAGTACAGTACAAGGAAATCCTTCATCATATTATATAGCATCAGTAGTCCAAAAAAGGGAAGAGGGTGTTTTAGTCTGCTCAAGCTGGTATGATAAAATACTGTAGACTGTAGACTGGGTGGTGTAGACAAGAGAAATTTATTTCTTAGAATTGTGGAGTTTGAGGAGTCTGAGATTAAGGTACTAGGTACTAGCTCATTTAGTGTTTGGTCGGGGCCTTCTTCCTGGCTTTTATAGACAGCCATCTTCTCATTGTGTGCTTATGTGGCCTTTTCTTACTGTGTGCTTATGGGGAGGAGAAAGATCTATTTCCCCCTCTTCTGATACCCTAATTAACTCCCAAAGGTCCCACCTGTAGATGTGAACCACTGATGGGTAGGACTTCATAACAAATTTTGGGTAGACACAGACAGTCAGTCCATAACAGGTGTAATGAATCAAAGGAGTGTCAGTAGAGCATTGGTGTTGACCTGCCATGCCTATGTGGATTACCTAACTCACTGGAGGCTTCTTTGTTAGTCTATGAAGTGGTAATACCTACCTTAAGGATTCTCCTGAACGTAAAGTGACATAACCAGTGTTCCACACTTGGCATCAAGACTGGTTAACAAATATTCAATCAAGATGACTGATAGTACTTCTCTTATTATTATTGATACCAGTGCTTCTATTGTTTATCATTCCCAAAGGACGATTAAGTACTAATCATGATAAAGTTCAAAGAACCTTAAGAGCTTCAAGGCTTTCTTAAAGTGATGGTTTCCATCTTGTGTTTTCATCTACAAAGTATAACCATTCCACTGATTGTGAAAAACCAAATGCAAGTAAGTTCCAGATTCTCTCCTTGTCACTAGGAGAGCGCTACCTGGAATGTCAGATGAGTTGGACTTCTGCATCTGTGCTAGTGCATTATGGCAAAACTGAATCGCTCGTTTTTACCACTTTATTTTACAGGGTGAGAGTTGAACATAGGCCTCAAGTGAAAGATAACATTGGAGCCTGGTTGCTTACTACTCAGAATGTAATTTACAAAAGCGATCTCTGTAAAAAGCAATAAAGAAGCCCTTTCTGTTCTTTCAAGAGTGCTTCACAAATGTCTATGTGGTGATGTGTAATGAGTCGAACCGCTCTGGTAGGTTTTTGTGTTGGTTTGCTTTGGTTTGGTTTTCTTACCTTAAGAGAAGGATTGCCTTTTTAATTATTATCAATGTACTGGATGGTCAGGGATGTCTTTATCATAAATAAACTTTACCTTAGTTCTATCTGTCCTGGAATTGACACAGCATTTGATTTTATAGACTTAAGAGAAATGACTAAGAAATGTACTTCAAATATCTATATCAATTTTTCAAAGTATACTGGGGAAAACTTTTTTTTTTTTTTACTGTGGTAGAGTTCCTTCAGAAAATGGCTTAAAGAACTCCTAGTTCTATCATTCTGAAACTAGAATAGACTTTTACTAACAGTACATATACATTTATGTCGTTGGGTTTAGCGAATTTGTAGATAAAAACATTACTTGAGTTGTCACCACCATACTTGGCCAATTCAACACCCTTGGCCAATTTGAAGGGAAAAAAGAAAAGGTGTTTCAACAATTAAGTTATGAATTAGAGAGAAATAAGACCAAAATTTGTACTTAGTTTCTTATCATTCAACATATACCTTCAAGTTCCATGAAAGGAATGAGTTGTGTTGCATTAATACTCAGGGCATATTTTATGACTTCCCTTGAGCATCTATCACCAGATAATATGAGAACTTACATAACGAGGAAAAACATTTTCAGGATACTGTTTTCACTTTGTGTGTGTGCGTGTGTGTGTGTTTTCTAAAAACTACTAATCTGTCAAACCAAGTTGGGCTCTGCCACTAGGAACAAGGTGACTGGATCTGAGCCATTCCTGGTTAGGAGAGCAGGTTGGGTGGGGAGGCATGTTCCTATCAGTCATTGACAAATATGTTCCTCCCAAGGTGATAGTGTAACCACAGAGCCGTTAGAGCACTCCTCTAGAGCCAGTTGGCACTGGTTATGCAGCTATACCTCCTGTTGAGTTTCTAGAAAGAATAGGAAACAAGAATTCAGACCTGACCTCCACAAATGCCAAAGTGCCGTCACTTGCTATCTTGACACCATTTTGTCAAGTTGTTCTTGATGTATAAGTACATCAGAATCACCTGGGTGATATGTTAAAAAAGGAGAGTTCCATGTTCCCCACAAGAGGTTTTGATTTAGCAAATTTGAGGCACAGCATAGAAATTTGCACTTTTAATAAGAACCTGGAATGTTTTCAATGTGTATGGTACATTGACCATACTTTTGGAAACCTCAGCCTAGCAGAGTGGTTCTGAAACTTGAATGTGCATCAGAAGCACCTGATGTGTTTGTTAAAACACTGATGACTAGGTCCATCCCCTCCCCCACTCTCTATCTGCTCCACCCCCCAATTTCTAATTCACTAAGTCTGCCCTAGAGTGCAAGAATTTTCATCTCTAACAAGTTTTCAGGTGATGCTATTGCTGCTTGGAACCATATTTTGAGAATCAATGGCCTGCTAAAACATAGAAAGAGTACATTTAAAAATACCTGTTCACTGAGAAGGCAGGTTACTCTTTTAGAAAAGAAAAAAAAATCAAATGGATATTTAATAGGTATCTGCTAGGAAAAAGTGCCTAGCGCAGTGAAATAATTTTTTATCCTGGTAACTTTTTATTATTTTATTTACATTTTACAGGTAAGAGAATCCGAAGGTTAGGGTAGTTATTACCTTATTAAAGGTCGTATTGCTAGCTAAATATTTCAAAATAGTTTTTTTTTTCCTTTGAGTTCTTGTAGTTATACATGCAGCAATATGGAGTAGCCATTGGCCCAGTAAGGAAGCTGCTTTCCTCTACTACCCAGCTCTCAGCCCAGAGTTACTCAGTCTAGTCGTGTGGAAGGAAATTTGCATTCATGGTGCACATTTCCTGTGATCATAGAACGTGTCTTCTAGAAAGATGGCTGGATTTCATTGCTTGCATTTACTATTTCAGGGGCCAAGAAGCTCCCCTAGGATAGAGCCACCATACAGTCTTGAGGTATTGATTTCATTTATTTGTTTATTTATTCATCAGTTCATTTAAATACTTACTATTTGCTGGGTATTATGCAAGGCACCGATACAACAGACAATTCTAGAGTGAAGGCAGTAAATCAGAATTTGTGTGCTTCTTTCTCCACTGATCAGCATCTTGTTTCTGGATAGGTTCCTTCAGTTCTTTGGAACTCATTCTCCCTACTGGCAGATTTAGGGAGTGAGACTAGGGAACTTCCAAGATTTCTTTACTTCAGAACACTTCTGAACTTATAATTTAACCATTACAGTGTACCTAACTCTTGAGCTCTGGGATGTATAAGTTCGGAGGGAACATGGTAGATATAGAAGGAAGTAGAAGGAAGGGTCCCTGTCTTTGAGAACTGAAAATTCAAAATGTCCATACATGACATCATTGGAGAACATTACAATTCAGCTTCTAACCCCAGGGGAAGTCAAATAGTATGTCTTCCTGTGGGAGAGGCAGTCAAAGATGGTAAGATATGAACTAAGGAGAGAGGAATGGTGAGGGTTGGATTGGTGGAAAGGGAAGGGGAACAAATTCAGCAAGTGTGTAACCTCAGAAGCATGAAGTTTCCTAATTTCATACCCCTCATAGTCCAGAGTCCTTTTTTCCTGTCACATCATCACATCATCAGACATATCTGGGAATTGGTGAGCCATCTGTTTCTGAGTAGTGTTGCCAGGTTTAGCAAATAAAAATATAGGTGCTCAGTGAAATTCGAATTTCAGACCAACAACACGATTTTTAATACAATTTCCCAAATATTGCATGGGATATACCTGTACTTAAAAATTATGCATTTTTTCATCTGAAATTCACATTTTAGGTGGGCATCGTGTATTTTATCTGGCAAGTCTGTGCTATGGGGAGTCAGAATCTGGGCATGCCCACAAGCACTGAGGGAAAAGCAGTCTCTGTTGCTCCTACCATTTTGGCAGTTCCTATCTCTTTGAGCACTGCCTCACTCAGAATTCTTAAATAAAGTTCTCTCTGGCCAGAGAGCAGACAGAACGCAGCTTCTCTTCCTTCTGCTGCCCACCCTCTTTTCAGGCAAAAGTTGAAAGCAGAGAAGCCCTTGGAATTCTATGCTCTCATGAGTCTGCTTTCACCAGGATTAACAGACAGCATCTGGCAGAATTAGATTCCTCCAGATCTCCCTTCCCCAAGGCCTTGGAGTCTCCTGGACACATATGAAATCTCTCTGCTCTTCTCTTGCCTCACTCTTATTCTGTAGCTCAACATTAAGAGCGAAAGCAGGTGAAGGAGTATCTTTCTGCCTGTGGTAGGGATGGACTGAGATATTTTTTGTTGTTGTTGTTAATCATTTTCTTAAATAAAAAGAGCCCCAACTTCCTGTCCTCCTATCCCTGCACATCAGGTCATCAGGTTGGGGTGAGATTTATTTCCCAATCTCTCTGTGTATGTATCTTGGTCCTCACCTCCATGTTCTTGAGTCCATTGCCTGGATGAATTTGTTTGCTTATTAGGTGGGCTATTCCCAAGGACACCTGCAATCTTGAGGCTGATTGGGCAACCCAAGCAGTAAAATCCCTGTTTATATCCTCTTCTGCATGGTGCAAGCTAAAGGATTCCTTTGGGACCTAAGATAATATCTGAGCTTGCTTTATTTCAATGATCAGGGGGCTCTCATGGACAGACAAGCTCCGTTCATTAACTTATTCCTTCAACATATTTTCAGTGCCTACTTTGTGCCATAGCAAGTGGCTTCAAAATGAAACTCTGTCCATGATTGCTCAGGAGGTACACAATTCAAACCTATATATAATCTATCTTGCTATTGGGTTTGATGGGTTGTGGCCCATTTATTGCAATCAGGGCAGCCTGGAAGAAGCCATGACTAAACTTTGGCCTGCCTACTAGAATGGACCAAGTGGTAGGAACTCCAGGTTGGTAGGTAAACTATGGTATCAGAAGAACAAGGTAATAGCAGTGAGTGATATGATAAGGTATCAAGTGGAGAAGGACCTATAATCCAGGGAAGTCTTTTAGCAAGTAGGCCCCTGCTGTAGACTCAGGTTCAGAAATAGGACCTCTGCTGACAGGAAGAAGAGAAGCCATCAGGGGTGGGCAGGGCATAATGGGCCTGAGGAACAACTTTAGACAGAGGCCCAGTTATCTGACATAGGATATAGAGGGGCCTGGGTCTCAGAAATAAGGAAAATACCCCACCTTAGTAACACAAGTTAAGAACCATAGTAGAAGTGAGAGATTTGGGGTAATCATTCTTGAGTTAGAACTGCATAAACTGATCTTTTCCAAGATCAAAATTGTTCCTGTGTGTTCCATTAAGCTGAGGCTGCAGGTGTGGGTTAAGTTGCTTAACAGGGGGCCAGGTGTGTAGGTGTCCTGGACAGGACCTGCCATTACTATCAGCTCCTCATAGGTTTCTATGATCACAGAAATTTAGTGAGTATTTCAGGCATTGAAAATTATTTCCACCAGGTGAATCAGTCTAAGCAGACTGGATTCCTGGAAAACCTACAAAGCAGCAAATTTAAAACTTCATTCAGATTAGATAAGTGGATAGATAGTTCCTCTTTACAGCCTTTAAAAGGCTCTTTTTCTGTAAACAGGAACTTAGCTTGGTCCCCCAGTAAAGGAAGAAAACTAGGAAATGACCTTAGAGGAAACCATTGAAGCCTGATGCAGAT
This sequence comes from Panthera tigris, assembly GCF_018350195.1. NCBI lineage: Eukaryota > Metazoa > Chordata > Mammalia > Carnivora > Felidae > Panthera > Panthera tigris. The sequence goes on from NC_056662.1 coordinate 83,020,864, forward strand.
TGAGTTAGATGAATTATCATATAGATAGGATAGGTGTTTGCCAACCTGGAGAGGGTCCTGCTCTCCCCAGAATACAATGGTCTTTGCAGAGTAAGGGCTGGCTGGAAAAACTTGCCACAGTGACAGGTCCACAGAAGAGTATAGGGAAGATGCTCTGGTCACAGGCCTGTGGCCAGACAGGCAAGGCCCTCGAGTAGCAATGAAGCAAAGTGCCAGCAGGTGCTTCTCCCGTCTGAGCTCCTGGGGTCATAATGGGAAGAAGCCAGCTGTGTCTCTCATGATGAGTGACTATTCTCAAGCTCTCCAGAGCACAGAGGCATCCAAGCACAAAGATCAGTCTACGGTTGAGTGCAGGTAAGGCAGAAATGCCGGGTTCCCAGCAGTAGCTTGAATGGCTAGATGAAAGATGCAAAGGAAGACAGCAGAAGTGCACATTGCCCAGAGAGTGTGAGGGGCCAGTGGTGCTGGAGGAAGCTCCACAGTCTTCAGAGGCCATTGATAGCAAGAGTGTTTGTCATCATCTTTACAGAGAAAGCAAGGATTTATGGAAGCACCTGGTCTTCCTGGGCCTTGCTCTGCCTACTCTGTCCTCAGAAAGTCCCACAGCAAGCCCTGGGTCAAAAGAGGATCTCAGCTATTACATGCTCTCAGAACTTGGAGGAATATTTTTTAAGGTCCCTAAATAGATACTTATAAGTGAAGCTTCCCTTTGGGGCTGTGTATTGCAATTTACCTGGTTTATAAAGATTATAAAAAATGTATCTTAAGTGTTCTATATAGTGATCCACATCCTAGGCCAAGCAGCTGTACCAGGTCAACACCCTGCTTGGCCCACCCCATGCTGATGACTGGGTTCTGACACTCTGGGATTATGAGGTAATAGATTTTTCGGTGTAAAATTCTGGAAGTGAGGGACACAGTTCTTTATCTTCTGGTGCTGGATTGGAAAGAGTTGATGCAATGTCAGAAGATACTTAGACTGGGAGAGGATGATAATGATCCTTAACACTTGCCTGAAACGTTCGATTTTTCAAATATATGATGACTCCTATTATTTCTGCTTGATTCTCAACAATTCCATGGAGAAAGTGTGGTCACTATTATTATCTGTTGTTTGAGTGAGGAAACTGAAGCTCAGAGGGGTTGAGTGACTTTCCTGAGGCCACACAGCTAGGGCTCAGGTGAGCCAACACAGTTCAGTGTTCTTCTTAGCAGACCAGGAAGGCTCCTACAAGCAAGGGCGTGTTCCAGGCTCCTGGTGGGTTGCTTGTTCACATTGTTCTTCACATTCTCCCCCATGGTCATTGGAATATCCAAATAGGGTTGTTGACCTCGTGTTCTGGATTGAAACGTCTAGAGCTGGTCTCCCCAAGGATTTTGTTTTTTGAGTCTCTTCACTGTTTTTCGTCTCATTCACAGCTTTAATCCTGGGCAAGAAGCTGAAAATTTTTCATTCAGACTCTTACTCTGTGTAAGGTACTGATTAGTTCTTTACTAATTCTTACTCCTTTGTTCCTCATGATAATCCTATGAAGGAAAAACTATAATCATCTCCATTTTATGAGTTTAAACCAAGACCAGAGACAGTAAGCAGTTGCCTCAGATCCCACAGCCAGGAGGTGGCAGAAATGGGATTCAGTTTAAGTTGGCAGGGATGAGTTGTCTTAATCACTACACTGTGTCACTTCTTTTAATCTACATTCGTGATTCTCAAACCATAGTGTACATCATGATCTCTAGAGGATGTGTTAAAACCTAGATTTCTCTGCAGCACCAGGGTGGCTCAGTCAGTTAAGCATCTGACTCTATTTTAGCTCAGGTCATGATCTCATGGTCATGAGATGAGCCCCAAGTTGGGCTCCACACTGAGTGTGGAGTCTCTCTCTGTCCCTCTGCCTCTCCCCAACTTGTGCACACAAGTGCATGTATTCTCTCTCTAAAAAACAAACAAAAAACTTAATAAAACCTAGATTTCTCTCAGATTCTGATTTAATCGATGTGGGGGTTGGGAGGCCTGAGAATTTGCATTTCTGACAAGTAATAATGCTGTGCTGCTGGTGGGGAGCCCACACTTTGAGAACCACGTATCTGGGAACTTCAGTGCAGCTGCTTGAGAATTAGAGGGCAATCCTAGATACTTTTATTTAATAGGCTTCAGAGGAGGGACTGGGAATCTGTAGCTTTACAAAGCTCCACTGCTGTGTAACCAGGTTAATCTCCTGGTGACTCAGTTTTCCATCTAGAAAATTAGCATAATAATTAGTCTACCTACACCAGGTTATTGACTAGCTCAAATGAGGAAACCAATGTGAAAGTGCTTTTTGAAGATAAAAGTTCTAATTAGAAGTACTTTATTATGGTTGTTAAGCAGTTTGTTGATTTGGTAGTTGGACTAGCCTGATTTCCATTTTTAGCTCTGTTTTTCACCTGTACATACCTCTAAAATGGGAGTGATAGTGTTTTTATAGACTCATGTGAAATAATACTTCTATTGTGTTTAGCACATAGTAAGTGCTCAGTAAAGTATAACTTTATGTAGTTTAAAAATTATGCATTATTTTTACTGTCCTTTCTTTTATGCTGATAGCTGTGCTTACACAACTTGTCTGATTAATGCTTTGAAAGACCTCTTCCTTCTCAAAAGCTCATCTGTTCCTTGAACTAGTTCAGCTCTTTGCTTCATTGTATGTTGACCAATCCTCTTTTGAGCATCTCTAAATGTTCAGACATTATATGACCTCAGGATCTTATTACTTTTTTTGTTTATCTAATTTTGGAAAAGAATAGTAATATGTGTGTCTCCATTTAGAGTTTTGCCAAACACTTTAATATACATCGTCTTATTGGATGCTATGGAATATCATGGTAATGATAATGATGATTCCTTTTTTCAAGTGGAACAAAGAAGCTATAGAGAAAGAGCAGTGATTTGCATCAGATCTTCCAAATTCTAAATGTCACAGACAGACTCAGTCCAATCTAGGTTCCAGGCCTGTGCTAGTATGCACAGAGAAAGGTTTTATCTCCTGCGTGTATTTCCTTCAGATATGTTTTGGTCATTTTCTCCCTCTTCTTTCTCCACAATACTGTTGGGATTTTTGAGTTGAATTCCAATAAGTTTATCAGTTACTTTTTGCAGTATTGAAACTTTCTACCCAGGAACATTGTTTGCTTTACCAGTTAACCAAGTCTTCTATATCCTTTGGTCAACCTCTACACTTTTCCTTACTCATGGTATACACATTTCTTTTTCTTGTTCTTTTTTCTTTTCTTTTCAACACATTTCTTAAGTTTACTTTTAGGTAGTCTGTATTTTTCTGCTTGTTTGGATGGGCCCATCTTTCCCTTTTTATTTTCCTGCTAATTATTGTTGGCATCTAGGAAATCTATTTATTTTGTAAATTTATTGATTTTTTTTTGTAAATTTATTGATGTTGATTACTGCTTAATAAACAGTCACGTTAGCTATTTCTAAACTCTATTAGAAGTAATCAGTTTTTCAGTAGTTTCTCTTGGGCTTAATAGGCAGAAAAAATATATATACTTTTTAAGTAATGAAATTTCTTACTCTTTCCAACAATTTAAACTATTTTTTCTTGCTGTATTAGCATGGGAACTTCTGTAGAATTTAGACTATGAGAAAGTTGGCTTATGTTTACTTTTTATTGGGAAGATTCAGTATGCTCTGAAGATTAAGCCACATGAATCAAGTTAACCTTCATGTCTTGCAGCAGCCTCTGAAACAAGAACTTTTGAAAGATTTTCTTGCTTTGATAGGTTTCATAATATATGGTTGGGTATATTATATAAGCTTATTCAACATTAACTAGAAACAGTAGTTAGTAGCCATTCACTGACTTGACTGCAGGAAAGCAAGCAAAAGTTATTTCTGGGATATATATAGTAAATATAAAGTAAATATAAAGTAAAATATGCTGACAGTGACTGGGATAAAGCTGACCTATCTTCTTTCATTGATAATAATTGGTATGTTTTCATAAACCTTAGAAAGAACATGACTTTGTAGCTCTTTGTTTTTAGAGTCTTTGAGACAGGACTTAAGATTGTTAAACTGAAAAAGAATAATTATTTCTGTTGATAAGAAATATTTAAATATGTAAATATTTATATCGAGACATAGAAAGTAAAACTTTTAAAAATTTAAAGAGATCAGGGTTTAAATGAGGAAACTGAGGCCCAGAGAGCTGGAATAACTTGGAGAATATGCAGCAGCAGAAGAGAACTAGAAGCCATATTTCTCACCTCTCTATATTCATCCATATTCATCCATATTCAGACAATATCTAAAAATGGTAGTTAATTGCCATCTTGTTGATTCAAAATGTGGTTATTGCACATTTGTTAAAATGTCTATACTAACTAAAGCAATCCACATATTTAATGCAATCCCTATCAAAATGCCACCAGCATTTTTTTGCAGAGCAAGAACGATTAATCCTAAAATTTATATGGGACCACAGAAGACCCTGAATAGCCAAAGCAATCCTAAAAAAAAAGCAGAGCTGGAGGCATCATGATTTCATACTTCAAGGTATATTACAAAGCTGTAGTGATCCAGGCAGTATAGTACTAGCACGAAAACAGACACACAGATCAATGGAACAGAATGGAAAACCTAGAAATGGACCCACAACTATATGGTCAACTCATCTTCAACAAAGCAGGAAAGAATATCCACTGGAAAAAAGATAGTCTCTTCAACAACTGGTGCTGGGAAAACTGGAGGGCGACATGCAAAAGAAGGAAGAGGGACCACTTTCTTACACCATACACAAAAATAAAATTGAAGTGAATGAGAGACCTGAACGTGAGACAGGAAACCATCAAAATCCTAGAGGAGAACACAGGCAACAACGTCTTTGACCTCGGCCAGAGCAACTTCTTACTAAACATGTCCCCAAAGGCAAAGGAAACAAAGATAAACATGAAATATTGGGACTTCATCAAGATAAAAAGTTTCTGTACAGCAAAGGAAACAATCAACAAAACTAAAAGGCAGCCTATAGAATGGGAGTAGATATTTGAAAATGACATCTCTGATAAATAGTATCCAAAATCTATAAAGAACTTCTCAAACTCCATACCCAAAACAACCCAGTTAAGAAATGGGCAGAAGACACAAATAGACACTTTTTCAAAGAAGACATATAGATGGCTAACAGACATATGAAAAGATGCTCAGCATCACTTATCATCAGGGAAATACAAATCAAAACCACAATGAGATACCACCTCACACGTGTCAGAATGGCTAAAATTACCAACTCAGGCAACAACAGATGTTGGCAGGGATGAGGAGAAAGGGAAACCCTTTTGCTCTGTTGGTGAGAATGCAAATTGGTGCAGCCACTCTGGAAAACAGTATGGAGGTTCCTCAAAAAATTAAAAATAGAACTGCCTTATGACCCAGGAATTACACTACTAGGTGTTTATTCGGAGGATACAAAAATGCTGATTCAAAGGGGGCACATGTGCCCCAATGTTCATAAACTTGTCTTTCTTGATCGCAACTGAAAATTACAATTTATGTAATCTTAATAAAAACTAATATAAAATGTATCTAGGATACATATACATATACATAGTGTATACAGTACACTATATATATATATAGATATGTAAAAGTAGTAATGTTATTATATATCTAGCCTATTGTATATCTGATATTCTTCTGGACACTTTGCATTTATTAACTTATCTAATTCTCACCTCTATTCCTAGGAGTTTTTAGTACATTATCCCTATTTTACAGATGGGGAAACACAAATGTAGAGAGGATAAGGTAACTAAGGACACAGAGAAAGCAAGGGAGAGAAGCTCAGATTTAAACCAAGGCGGTCTGGCTCTGCAGGCCATGACCTGTCTCCTAGGAGCCCTGCTGCCTGCCAGCCTAATTAAGAAGGTATTATTATTATTGTTGTACAGATACAAAAGTGTGGTACATTTTGAGAGGTTTGCTGTCAGCAGTTACATGGCTGGTAAGGGACTGGGCATAAGTGGACCCAAGATCTCCAGACTCCATATCCAGGTGTCTTAAGGCTACACTCCAGTGCTGGTCAGACTTTCACTGTTATATTTGTCCATTCATTTACTTAGAATGTCAGTCATGCATCTCTCCATTCATCCAACTGTATTATTCCCATGAAACTACTCAGGTCTTTTCTATTTCTGGAAGAATATGGAGCTTGTGGTCCCAGGGCCTCTTCCTATAATGCACTAAGACCCACACCTCATTTCCTTTGGGGTCCTATAGAGGTGTAGCATGGTCCATAAAAAACACCATCTCTGCTCATATCTCATGATTTTTGCAAATTAATGATCTAAGTAAAATGGACCATTGCCTTTAAAAGTGTGCAATAAAAAATGATAATAAATGCCAGGCTGAGGATCATAATGGAAAAACAACTGTTTGGGGTATTTTGCTATGGTACAGTTCCCCAGCCTGAGTGCTTTACGTGGAGTTGGCTAGGTTTTTTTGGGTTCTATGTTCAGTGCCCCAAGTCTTTACACATGGCTGCATGCAGAATAAGAACTGCCTGTTAAGTCAGAAGAGGCTTAATTGTGAGGCCTGCCAGTAGGCATATCAATTAGACAGTGACCCAGAAATTCTTGGAAGAGTGATTTTTGACCTCTCTTCTATATCCTTGAGGGTTCCTTTCCTTCCTTCCCACCTTCCGTGACTTCTTGGTAGAAAGCTGGAAGAGCTGGGAGTTTTGCCCAGGAAGGTTTAGGAAAACAAAAGTTAACTGCCGTAGCATTGAGAAATAAATTGCTCTATGAAGCAAAAGAAAAATCAAAGATCTTGGGAGAAAAATGAAGCCACAGTTTCAATTATAACTGTTACCAGGTTTTGATCCAACTTTGGGCCAAAGTGTCATCCAGACAGATGTTCTTACAATTTGGTTTCCATAATAAATGTTGTACTTGTGAAAATATTTTAATGACATCTCGGCACTTTACTAGGCCTCAAATTCTAGAAGATTTTCCAGGTCAGGCAAGGACCATTTGCACCATCTCACCCAGTGACCTCTTTCATTCTGCCGGGGCTTATGGAGAACATTAAATTTGCAGATGCAATTATTGCATAATAAAGTATTGATTTCCTAAGAAACCCTATAATGTTTTCTTCTTAATAATTAGCATTTACAAGGAATAGATCCAAGAACTTTTATACAGGATTAACCACCTATTGCCACTTGAATGAGACACTTAGTACTTTAGTTAAAAAATAAACAATATTAGAAAATAACTTCATTTTTCAGAACTGCTGATCAGTTGCACATCATTTATAAGAGTTCCCAGTGTTCAGATTTTAAAATAGTTTTGATCTATGTATAAGCCATTCTTAAAATGTCATTTAAAGGCAAATTGAGTTATTTTCTCACAGCTGACAAGGACTGTAGTTTTGCTTGGCGATGGGATAACTTACCTGCTGAATTATCTTCTATGGACAGTTTTCATCTGTTAAGGCATCATAAACAAGAACAATGCACAATTATAAAATGAAAGTCCCTTTAAAGTCAAAGAAATTCACAAGTACAATTTAAGGATATTTTCTCCTATGTGGACAACTGAGGTTATTTAATACTCTACGTGAACAAAGGCTATGACGACTGGATATATTCATGAGAGGAAAGGGAAGATTTATAAATAAGTCATCTGAACAAGATGTTATTCCACGTGTTTCTGGTTTGCTCCTGCTGAAATTAGGGGAGTGCTTTCATGTTCTTCATATGTTCTGTTGAAATTGTCTCCTGAAATGTGTTGAAGTTAGCTTTGGGGAAACTTCAGACACCAGGGCCACTGGATCTTGAGAAAATCGTGTGCTAACATCAATAAAGCACAGCCAACCTGGACTCCATTTCCAGTCATACCACTGGTGAGCCCTGCTACTTAAAAATATTACCTGTCTTTAGCTGTATGTTTTAACTCTGCTGTCTGGGCAGCAACCTGGCACTGGGCTTAAAATCAGGGGGACTGGTGTACAACTTAGTCCTTCTGTTTTTCCCAGGGGAGACTAGGAGGCATTCATTCAATCAAACGAAAGGTTTTGCTGAGCTCCTTTTATGTCCTCAGCCTTGTGTTGAATGGCACGTAGAGCAAGGGTTAGAAACGAGACATGGCTCTTGTCCTCAGGTCTCTGACAATGATCGATCATGCATAACTATGTAGGGAGAGCTTTTGCTTGTGCTCTTCTCTTTGCCTGAAAGGCCTTGCATTTGTTTCTTCAGCCAACTAACTTGAATCATCTTTTAAGATGTAGCTCAAGTTTTCTTCCTTCCAGGAAGCTTTCTCCAAACCTAATGTTTATTGCTTCACTATTTTCCAGATTATGTTAAAGTTATCTTTCCATGGGAATGGATCAGTTATTAGAATCTGGTTCCCCCCAAATAAGGATTGATTGTGTTCCTTCTCATATCCAAGGACTTAGTGCCTATCTTAATGGTATTGGATAGACACCTGGCAAGGAATTATGTCTATCTTCTCTGTCCACACAATCTTCCTAATGATAGGGTGCATATAACTACCTGGAATTTTAATTATTTAGCTGTGTGTTATTTCTTCTAATAGACTGAAGAGTTAGTGGTCCTTTGCAGCAAAAAGACACGTGTCTGAACCGTACTACTTATTGGCCAAGGGACTGGGGTAGTATATTGAAAAAACAATATTTACTTAATAGAATTGCTATGAAACGTAAATGACATGAAAAGTGCCTAACAGTGTTTGACACAGCATGTATATTCAATAAGTGTTATTCTCTTTATTCTCTCAGTACAGTATCTTGAATTAGGTAGTTTGCACATAGTAGATATTAAAAATAGTGGGTAGAAAGATATGAAGCCAACTTAATTATACAGGCAATTAATAGGATGGAAGTTCAGAGAAAGACGGTCATTGTGAGAGCTGTAGTGCTCAACAAATACTTCATTCATGAAGGGAAAGCTGAATGAACGCTGAAGGCTGCATGGAATTTCCAATGCTTACAAATTAAGAAAAATAGCCACCACTTATGGAGCATTTATTTTGTGCCAGACACTATGCAAACCCCACTATGTGTCTCATTTAAACTTTGCAATAACCCAGTAACATGAGTATTATTACAGTTACTATCATTTTATGAGGAGGAAACTAAAATTTTGAGCAATTGCATTATTTTTCAAGTTTATATAAGTGTTATTTATGTATTAGTTATTGTTACAATAGTGCTGTATAATAAAGCACACCAAAACTCAGTATCTTGAAATGGTAGTCATTACTCTCATGCTTATGGATCTATAGGTTGGCTATCACTCAGCTGAACTAGGCTGGTCTTCAGGTTCTGGGCTCTAGGCCCTGACCTCTAGCTGCTACACCTGCCATGTATTCCTTAGACCATGGCTACATGGAGCATGTGGTCTGCTTTGTATGACACATTCTAGGGCTGAGGCTGAAGGAACCACAATTAACTAAGACATGTTCTTCTCATGATGTATCAGGGGAGCACAAAGGACCAGGCAAAACTGCAAGTACATTTAAGTCTCATGTGCCAGTGTCTCATTGGCCAAAACAAGGTTTTGGCCAACTGCAAACTTAAACTGTAGCAAAGAAGTCCATGTTACCCAGCATAAGGTCATGGAAGGGTATGGATGTATCTTTTTTTTTTTTTTTAATTTTTTTTAACGTTTATTTATTTTTGAGACAGAGACAGAGCATGAACGGGGGAGGGGCAGAGAGAGGGAGACACAGAATTGGAAGCAGGCTCCAGGCTCTGAGCTGTCAGCACAGAGCCCGACGTGGGGCTCGAACTCACGGTCTGTGAGATCATGACCTGAGCCGAAGTCGGACACTTAACCAACTGAGCCACCGAGGCGCCCCTGGATGTGTCTTTCTATTGCAAGAGAGTGAAGAATTGGGACCAGTAATTCAGTTCCACAAGTAATAACTGTCAGAGCCAGTATCTAATCCATATCTATCTAATTTAAAAGCATAACATTTTATTCTTTACCATGTACCATTTCCAAAGAGAAGAAAGGGGCTTCAGATGGAGGTACAACACACACAAAGTAGGTAGGAGAGTGAGGAGCACTCAGCCTAGAGCAGGGAGAGTAGTGAAAGCCCTGTGGTGGCCAAAATGTGGAAACCTCTGAAAGCACTAACAGCAATGCATAATTTATTTTATTTTTCATTTTTATTTTTTTAGCAATGCATGATTTAGCAAACACTCATAATTTTATTAGTAGGCCAGTCCTGAAAAATATCAGAGATCTCTAAGTGATATGGCAGATCACTGATGTGGGACCTAATCTCACAACCCTGACATCATGACCTGAGCCCAAATCAAGAGTTGGACACTTTACTGACTAAGCCACCCAGGCGCCCCTGTTTTGAATTTGAAAGTGCCACGTGCACCTGTGTTCTCTGCTAACCTGTATGGTCCATCTTTGCAGATTAGAAAAAAAGTTCCCTGTATCAGTCAGTGTCCTAGCCAGAAAGAGATGATAAAGGGTTTAACTGAATAGGATTGAGTTAAAGAACTATTTTCAGATGTGTGACCAAGAAAAAAGCATACCCACTGAGGTTGATGAGGTACCCAGGGACCAGCAGCAAAAACCGTTATTACCCCTAGGCCTGAAGAAACAAGGAAGGGAGCAGTATGACTGGAAACCAGTGAAAGCTAGACTGAGGAGGAAGGGCTGCCCGGCAGGACCGCAGCTACTATGAGAGCCATGGTGGGGCAGAGAAGGAGTGTGGTGTGTGTGGGGGGTGGGGGTGGGGCGGGGCAGGAGCGGTGCTGTTGGGGAAAATAAGTAACCTGGCTTCTCTTTTCTCTCTCCTTTCCTGTATTCTACTAGTGATTTCAGTTGGCCATGCCAGAAGATACTAAAGTCTTAGATCCATTGTGTAGAGACTACCATCTGGGGCACAAAGCAGGACAGAGAAAAACAACAAATAGATCTGAGGAGGAGGAAATGGAGGATAATTGGAACATAACTCCCTGACCTGACAAATTCAAAGAAAATTCCTCTGGGAAATGTAGCTCCAAGGATGAATAGCTTAGCCAAGGTACCCCCTGGGGAACATCATACCCAGCACAGGGTCCATAACTCAGTGAGTGGAGACCAAGCTGGATTTTAATCCCCACTCACGTCCTAGGTTAGATGCCTTGGTGTCAAGGTAAGCTGTCAGGTGTATGCAACAGCTCTATCTACACCAATCTTGACTTGCCATATTTGGCTATTAGCATAGAAAGCACATAACCCCAAATATAGTTGTAGTAGGGAGTTGATAAAATGAGTCCCCAAGGAATCCCACAAATAGCTGAGCTTCTAACACTAACAGAGTGAAACACACCTTAGTGTCTTGTCTCCATCTGCTGAAGCTTATTTCCCCAGATAGGACCCTACTGCCTTGGACTTCTCTAGACCCTGTATAGCAGGTAATAGTCAAGCTTCCTATGGTCTGCCTGGGATCACATCCCCTATTTTTATCACAGATTAGATCAGAGCTTCAAGGATCTACACTGCATCTAAACATCAAGGAGTTAGGCTCTATCTGTCCCTGCCAATTTTGTACCCAAATCACACAAAATTCTCTGATCAAGGAGTGAATAAATATATCTTCTGATATTGGAAGGCCATGGGCTTAAGAGGTGTGAGGAGGGAGGAGCCAGTTCATACCTACAAAATAATCATTTCAGATAGCCTTAAGTCTTCACTAATCTACACAAACAAGACAGCCTGGCTTTTCTGGGAGTGATTGCGTACTTGCCAGTGTTCTCAGGCTCCCAAGATCTTTGAAAGGTAGGAGTATCCCCCACCTGTCCTCATTTTTCTCATTGCTTCTGAAAACTTTGCCCTTGGCTGGGCCTCTTGGTATGCAGGACTGTCTGGCTGAATCTCATTCCTTGCAACAACAACAAAGAAGTTAATTGGATAGCTGCACTGTGGGTTATTTGTAAGGGTACATTTCTCTTGAACATTGTAATTATACTTATTTAATTATTCAGTCCAACATGGATAAATTCCTGCCATGTACCAACTACTGAGGATACTGAAATAAAATCTAGGTCTCTGTCCTCAGAAACACGCAGAGAAATATACCTTGAGACTCAGATTTAAGCTGAGAAGAACTTGGAATTCTACTAGGTTAGGCCCTTACTTTTCAGCTAAGCTATCTCCACATTACGAGTGACTCATGAGATGGTCAGAGACTTACTAATTTACTTTGTTCAAGGCCTCATAGCGGACTAAAGGTAGTGAGGAGGATAAAGTGTTGTTCTCTCTCCCTTAAGACATCTTGGTTAGCAGGGATGTGCTGAGAAATTCCCATTACCTAGGAATTACTAGAGTCTGTGTCTCTTCATTCACAAGTAGAATCATAAACTGGCCATTCTTGTTCGATGTTGCATTGGTTTGTAACACTACTAGATTTAATGGGAAAATCTGAAAATCTGAAATTGGTAGTGCCCTCATTTTCAAAGCAAGCCCTAAGACCTATAGAGAAACGTTTCTGGCTCAGACACGTTTCACACACCTCCTTCTTTGGGCTAGAGGGGAAATGGCTTTTGGCTCACCTGATAGACCAAGTGCCTCTGGGCTCTTCTGGGCTTAATTCACTTCTTGGCTAAGGGGAGGCACTTGACAATCTCTGGCCTAGCATGAGGTCCTGGGGCTAAATGATATAGCCCTTGCTGGAAGATGACCAAGAGGGCCTGACCTCCTGACCTGATAGCTACCCACTTGTATCCCAGTGCCCCTGAAATAAGAGTAGAATCCTGATCCATGACCGTCTGGTTATACTTAGTTATGTAGAAGTGTAATTAATGCCACTTAATGTAAAGCGGAAACAGAATTTTAGCAACTGCCAGCCTTCTCCAGCTCAGCCAGTACTATGTACTAAAAAGCAATATTTTCTTTTTCATCATGCTGATTGCAGAAGGAAAATCACTCCAAGAAAGAGAAACAGAGATCAAACTTCAAATGACAACACACAAAAAACAAAATTTTAGATTGCAGGTATTGATTTCCATCTAGCACCACGCCAGTTGCTCCACAAAGTTGAAGCCCTCCTGACATCTTCGTGGTCAATTTGAATGCATCAGGCCCGTGAGCTCTGCTGGACCCCAGCTAGGGATCTTGGCTAGCCATCATGTTCCCTATTCAATTCATTCCTTACCTTCACCCCATATTCTTTGCTAAATGTCTGAGAAAAGCTTCATGAAAATAAGTGAATTTTTGGTTTTCTGGTCATGCAGTCATTGCTATGGTTTCATTAGCAAGGGCCTGGCTGCCCCTGTAGGCATTTTCCTACATTTCATCTGCTATGCTTGGGTGTGAGATCTATGAGTCAGCAAGACCTGGAGGGAGCATGGTGTGTTGGGCTACAATGAAAGTCATTGCTGTCTGCAGAAATCTTCAGAGTTCAATCAAAGGCATTTAATGCTTGGAAAATAAGGGTTTTCCCAAACCTTGCTTTATAATCATAGAGAAGATCAGAGTTTTTATATAAGGCTTACCATTAAGGGTGAATTACATTATTGTTCTGAGCCAAGCTGCTAACGAGTGTGTATGGTTTAGTGTTGGGGAGGGACTTTCACAGCTGTAACTGCACACATGTTAACTGAAGTCAATACTGTCTAAGAATAGATGAGAGCTGACCAGACACCATTTTAGCTATGAAACACCCACTTCTAGTAAAAATTCTGGATCCAGTTCCTAGCTCTTCTGAACAGTTTTTAATAAATCAGTTTCCCAGAAGCAATTCTCTTTCTCTAGTGATGACACTAAACCAGGGAAGATGATAAAAAATCATTACTCTGACTTTATCCTTCAGCATCTTTGCTCCACTCTCGGTACTTTTTGAAGCCAGTGGGAGCTTCCCTATCCAAGCAGATACATTGGGGTGAGAGAATAGACTGGAAATCAGGCCATCCCTAGAAATGAAACACCAGCAATAATTGAATTAAACTCTTTGTCAATGCACATTTTCCAAAAGTACTGGAAATCTCTGAAGAGTTCAATTAGAGAACTCTGTTCTTCAACAATTGAATTTTCTACATCTTGCTTTAACTTTCAAGACATATGAAAATGCTAATGTCTATTGTTTATATAGAGAGAAATGTGGGAAAATTCCAAAGCAGGCTCCAGAAAATAACAAAAAATGACCTCCACCCTGTCCCCCCAGCTCCCTTCACCCCAATGTTCCATCATTAACATTGTACATTTACAGCCTTAGTAATCAGTTACATTCCAGCCTTCATCATCTGGGTCCCCACACCCACACAGGGCAGAGCCAAAGCAGGCTCTCAGAGCAGCTGTGACATCAGGAGATTCAAGCAGGGGGAGTAGTGGGTTTTCTCAGTAGTTATTTCCACATCAAAGGAGGATCTCCCCTGGCTTCATGAATGGCTCTACCAGAGGACTTAACTATACTTATGCAACACCTAAAACGAGGTCCTGCCCCAGGCAAAATAGATAAATTTCCTTTTGTGTGCTCTCCCATCCTCTTATATGTAGTACTGCTTCTCTTTCCCTTACCATCCCCCAGCAGCATCTTGTTAAATTTTGTATTATCTGAAAACTTTGCCTCTGTGCCTTCTCCCAGGCCCTCTCCCCTCAAACAAAACAGATTTTTTTCTCAGTTCTGTTTTCTTGGTTCTTGTTCCTTTCAATTCATCTGATTAACTGATTTAAGCTAAAGTATTAATGGCCATAAATGAATATCAAAGTAGCAATTCAACCAAGTAATAGATGTTTAAGAGAGTGAAATTTTTTTTATTATTTTAACTACTAGCATAATCAATCTCTCAGGGAACTTTCATTGCTTGAGAAAAATAACTGAGGCATTTGGGGTAGAAGATGAGACCTGAAGGCAACAGTTACAAAGGGAGTGCAAAATTTTAAAAAGCTCCATAAAGTGCTCTGCATGAGAGAAGTGTTTTATTCCTGGGAGAGAAAGGTAAAGAAGAAAATAGATGTAGAGAAGTGCAGTGGAGGGAAGAGGATGTGGCAAGAGCTTGAGTTCTTCATGAGATAACGTGTGCGACTCCTCCCTGGGAGTGGGGCAAAGCAGATTTGAGGAATGAGAGTATGGAATACGTAGTTTAAAATCATGTTCCTTGTTGCAGACTCCCTTTAAAATTCCTCCACAGCTTCGTTTGCATCCATCAGACACACAAATACTTCTTGGGAGTGTGTGTGTGTGTGTGTGTGTGTGTGTGTGTGTGTGTAACATAAACAGACAGTTTCACATTTTCATCGGTGAGGTGCATGAAGAAGGCTGAAGTGACCCTAAGAATAAAAATTTGCTTTCTCTACTAGGAATTTATAGAAATATTTGGGAGGATTTGCTTTTCCAAAGAGTATGCAGTTGTGGATTTTACCCAGTATTATTGAGCTGTGAAGGAACAGGCAGAGCAGCTAATATCTAATATTTGTAGCCCAGTGAAGTGAAAGGACATATAGTAGAATTTAATGATGGGGAAGGGAAGAAGGGACCAGAAGCTTCCCCAGAGGGTGAATCAAGCCCGTATGGTTTGTTAAGACCATCCATCCCCTTTGGGACAGGAAAGAGGGAAGAGATTTGTGGCTCCTGAAACCTTAAACGGAAGCTAGGAAGAGTCCATGTGGTATGAGATGGGGCAGCTCCATTCATTCTGCAAATAACTATGCAAATAACTGACTTTATGTGATATAGACTGGAGAGGAGAGTTCTGCCTTGGTGGCAACACATACTAGAGCCAGGGAGGGACCTTTTTTTTTTTTTTTTTGGCAAGAGCAGCAACATGGTGGACCAGGTCAGTTAGAAATGGCTGAAAAAACCAGGCAAGGGCACAAGAGCATGACAGCAAGTGAGACATTTTTCAGGGTCTTCCCTCTACTCTTGAGTCAACATTGGATAGGATCTGGAAGGAGCTGAATTTTCCTATCATTAACAAACAAGATGAGGAGATGCCTAGTCTGTTACAGAAAAACATGTCTTTAGGTATAGCATGGAGACATGTTTTTCTGTTTTACAGATGTGAAAACAGAGGCCTCAAAAAGTTAAAGAATATATATCCCCAAGGTCAAATGCTAGGATGCTCAGGGGCAAGAGAACTGCAGTCTTTATTGATCTGATTGCAAAGCTGATTGTCTTTTGTGGCAGGAGTTAGCAATCTACAGTGTTGGCCAGCAGTCTATCTATTTATGCCCTGTGAGCTGAGAGTGGTTTTTGCATTTTGAAAGGAGTATTTTAAAAGTTTATTTATTTGAGAGAGAGGGAGAGAGCAGGGGAGGGGCAGAGAAAGAGGGAGAGAGAGAGAATCCCAAGCAGGCTCCACATTGCTAGCGCTGAGCCTGATGTGGGCTCAGACTCAGGAATATGAGATCATGACCTGAGTTGAAATCAAGAGTCAGACACTTAACCAACTGAGCCACCCAGGTGCCCCTGAAAGGAGTATTCTAAAGAAAGAATTATATAAGGCAGATATTACATGTGTCCTACAAAGTCTAAAATAATTACTATCTGGCTCTTTGCAGAAAAAGTTTGCCAATCCCTGTTTTATGGTATAAACCTATTCTTTCTCTGAGTCAGGATGACACTGAATATGATGAATATGATGGTTGATAAGTGTAAGCCCTACCTCTGCCTAGTGAGTGACATGGAAGCTCAGGTATGGAGCTCAAGTACCAAGCTCAGGTACTTGGTGTTTCTTAAAAACCCATGTTGGACCATCAACCAAGATCCTATCAACTAAGGCCTGAAAACATTAAAACAGTTTGTACAGAATGACACAGAAATGATAGGATTACAAAAGTAAAGTGTTTTTAGAGTGTGAGTTTATGACCTGGAGACTGTGGGTCACTAAGGAGTCTAGGGCTAAGCTTAGAGGTGGGAGACTCCTTGAAATTCTGTACAGACTTTGTGTATGTGAACAAAAATTTATTTTCCCCACTGGGAGCAGGCCCTAATTTCCCTCTCATTCTCAAAGAGGTGGTTACTTCTAAAAGGTTATGAACTCTGCTTTTGAGCTCATGATGGTGTGAAAATATAGAATATCAGAACTGGGAAGAACGTTGATATTAATCCGCCAAGGTACAGACCTAGACCCCTTTCTCTTCAAAGTCTGTTCTCTTTCCCTAAATGATTCCATCCATATCCACAGCTTCCTTTATGATCTAGACATGTATTCCAGTGTTCTAGATTCTATAGCCCAAGCCTTCTTCAAAATTTCACCTGAGTGTCTCAACCCAACAAGTACTAAGAGAAAACTTCTGATCTTTTCCTCACACTTAATTTTTTTCAGCGTTCCCTCTATGTGTACCAGAGACTGAGGAGTCATTGTTGATTTCTCCCTCTATATCATCACTCTCCCTCATATCCATTTCATCACCAAATCCCATTAGTTTTTACTTCATGAATGTCTTCTAAGTCTACCCACTGTCCCTGTGTCTCTCTTCATCATTCTAGACCCATCTACCACTGTCTTTGGTTATATACTTGGGCTACCACTTTGACTACCAATCGCTCTCCAGATCATTTTCTCCATGTTACTTCCAGACTGTCACAGGTTGAACCAACTTGAGATGGAGATAGGAATGTGAGTAGTTGACTGAGCAGTATTTCTGGTGGAAGGGAAGGGAAGAGAAATAAGCTTGGGCAGAGAGAGAAGTTGAGCTGCAATGATGTCTCAACCAAAACCTCAGCCAACACTGTGAGGATTTCTGAAGATGTGATGAGCTTTCCCAAGGTGGGAGAAGTAGATTGGGCTTTTATACCCCTGTACTGGTCAGGATATGAGCCCTAGGAAGGGGTGCCACCATGAGTATTATGGCTCTGCCATTCAGGCACTTCCTGAAGGAATATGACAGCTGTGGACTGTCTTGTGGCAGGAATCTCAGCAGCTGGGGCAATAGATTGTTCATCAGGAAGGGAAATTTGTGTGGCACAGTGAACTTTTCAGTTCTGATCATATCATCCTTTTGTTCCAGACTTCTCAATGACCTTCCCAGTGGCTCTTAGAAAAAGCCAAATCCTCAAAACTGCACATGGTCTGACTCTCACCTGATCTTTTTAGCCTCACCTTCATTCTACTCAGCTTTGCTCTCTGGGCTGCAGCTACACTGGTCTGTTTTCAGTCCCTCGTATTTATCTTGCTTCCGCTGACCTTTATACAATGCTATTTCCTATTTTGCAGTTGTTCCCTCGACTTTTCCTTCACCTAGTAAAGTCTTTAGATTTCACCTCAACACCTTTTCCTGACCTCCCTGACAAGGTTACTCTCCTATTAAAGATTCTCACAGGACATGTTCTTTTGTGCAGAAGCGTATGTATCACTTGCAATTTTTGCATTTGTTTTTGTGATTATTTCTTAGTCTACTGTGTCTCTCCTTAGAGAGATCACTCCATGAGGAAAAGGTTGTGCCTAATTTTTGTCTATCATTGAATTCCTAGGGTGTCTCACAGTTTCTGACCCATGCTGAGTGTTCAGAAAATATTAGTTGAATGAAAAGTTCATAAATGTCCTTATTTTGTGGATCAGGACACCAAAGACTGAAGAAACCACATGGACCTGCCCAGAGTCAAACAGCTGCATAGTGTCAGAAAAGGAAATTTAAAGTTAAGGGTGTTATTTGCATATTATTTGGAGATTTTGTGGCTTATTCATAGGCAAGTTTAAAACTAAAATTTGATTACTGCTTCTGCCTTCTGCTGTCTTCTTGAACTGGACCATTGATTTTTCTCTTCCTAGTGCTTATGCATATTAGTTGTGGTTTTCACTTAAATAGTCAAAGAAAAACCTCAAATGGATGGATGGATTAAATCCAATCAGACAAGACTTAAAAAAATGTTTTAACCTTATATGACGCCAAATATTCAGTTGACAGATTCTTTTGCTTTTCATCCAGTTGTTTTAACATGATAGAGAGGTAACCTTTACTTCATCCAAATGTCCCACCTCCAAGTCCAGACTATGTGGCAGAGTGAGAAAAACAGGCAGAAGAAAGGAGATTGGCCCACAAGATAACTTATATTTCTGGGCTCAAGTTTAGAGAACAATGGTTTGGAATCCTGGATCATAATTCACCAATCAGGCTACGTATGCAAATGAGAACATCCTGACTTGTTCAAAAGAGTTCCGTAAATAATATTATTCATCTCCTAGAAGCAAGCCATATTTTTACTGGACTTTTTACTTCAGCCCTGCATTACTAATGAGAATATATATTTTTAAAACTCTGTTATTTATTTCCTTCTGCTTAATATTTCAATCAAACATACATTTACTGTATTAATCACAGAACATGATGGTTTTAAAACCTCAGAAATCATTTTAATTGAATACCTCATGTCTGTTTAATCTAAAGTTAATAAAACCTTTTTTTTTTTAACATCATTGTATCCACTTTTAATTTCTTGCTGTAGGACATTCACCCCTCCCCTCCTTAAATTTTCTTCAGAGTCCGTTTTATAAAAAAAATCATATTTTATTTTGAAATCAGAGTTAGATTCTTTTTATGTTAGTAATGCTAACCTGTTATTTACTTTAAATCAGTGTAATAACCAATAAAATGGAGCACTGTATCTAATGATGAAAATTTATGATGTATCGACTGAAAGTATATTTTGAAATAAGAAACTCTCAGCTGATGTCAGTCATTTTCAGGCATGAACACAACTGGATGAAGTAAGTCTGTTAAAAGACTTTTACGTATCTGATCAGTGGGAGTTCTGGGAGTGGGGGGATAGGGGATTGCACATGGCACCAAATGGCATTTCTTTCATTAACTTTACTAGAAATAGCATAGAGTGCAATAATTATGGATTTGGGTATTCAAGTGATGGAACTCGATGGAACTTGTTCTATGCATCTGCAGTGTTTCCAATCCTTCCATCTACTTTCAGAGTTGCGTATTGTTACTGGTCTATAGATAATAGGTAATGAGTGACTCTTCAGCTACTCTTTTTTTTAATCAGAAGTCTTTAGCTCTATGTTCATGTTGTAAAGAGAAGGGAAAAAGTAAGTTGAGAAAATTTTGTGTCAGAGACGTTTGGCTTACATTCCCTTGGGGCTTCATATATTGAGGTTCAGTTAGCTGGAATTCTGTCTTTTAAATTTTGTATCCAGTGCTGCCTAACAGAGGGATTACCTTCTTGCAACATGAATACATGATTTGCCTGAGCACCCATGTGCCAAGTCAATAAACCCATTACTTTTGAGGAATAATATCCATATATCATATAGGTAGGGTGACTCTATAATTCATTTACCAAACTAAGACACTATCAACATGAAAAATCAATCATTACTGAGTCAGGGCAACAAGCGTAAACCTCAAACATCCGTGGAAAAGCAACATATCTGGTAGTTCTATTGTGTATCTGGAGCACCTATCTATAGTATAACTGGAGCACTGACCTCTTTTTTCTCTCAGGGGAACTTTCCATGAACACTTCTCTGAAAAGAGTTAATTCATGTTCTGTGCTCATAAACCCAGTCTGACACAGGATTCTTTCATCTATCAGATCATTTTAATTGCATTGGAAAGTTCTACAACTCCCAGGAAATTACCTGATATCTAAATATCAGATCCGTCTTTAAGTCCCTCTTTCACAACCCTACTCATGGTCTCACAATCCTAGAGACCCCCAGCTCCATGGCAGTGATGACAAGTCATTGCAGTCAGCTTTCTGCACGGCTGCATAGCAGCTTATCCAGGGCCCAGATCATCTTTAACCTATTCACCGTCCTATTTTTGCCCAGTTTAGGTTGTTTTGTGTTTTCCTCAGCCTCTATCTGGCATCTCTAAGGGTGCAAGGATCCCAAAGGTAAGACATCAGAGAAAAGTGTCAGACTTTTGTGTATTTTGAGACTTACTCTCTAAGAGAGTAACTGTAAGCCACCTTGAGGAGTGATACAGCCAGTTGAGTGTGGGCTTCTTCATCACACTGCAGGTCATTTTGTTCTTATAGAGACAAATTTGTGGCAAACAGTCTGTTTATGACTGCCTTTCCTAGAGTTACACAATCTTGGTATCCGATCCAAAGCTCAAACAATATAGTCTTAAGTTTGTGGTTATTTTCAGGGAGACATTGTTTGGAAATTTTTCTTCCTGAGAATTCTTTGTTTGGAAGTCACCAGAGAGGATGAGTTATTGAACAACTCTTCTGTCATGGTCCAATGGGCAGAGAAAAAGCAGTCCTCTTATTACCTATGGACATTCAAAAGACAGGTGCAGTAAGTTGCAGGTAATTAGCCTGTTCATAATCCAAATACTGGAGATAAATCTCATCAACCCGGAGCCCTGGGGCAGAGGGTATTCCTCTGCTTTCTAAACTAAGCTGTGAAAAAACAGGGAGGAGATTAGAGAGGTAAAATCTTGGCCAATATTTTACATGATTCTCAACCCAAAGAAACCCCAGGCCATCAAAGGGTTTTCTCCTGTGGTACAGATCTGTCTTGGGAGAAATTCAAGAGAGAGAGAAGTTCATAATATTGCACATAAGGTAATTATATCGTTATGTCCCTGCACTACTTCTGAGCAACGGGTGCCAGGGGTGAGTGGAATGTGTAACACAGGAGGTGATATGGTGCAATGCAGTGAGTGATCTTTTTGAGCTGGTACTTTAAGCTGCAAATAACTTTTTCCATGAAAGGAGACTTAAAATGTATCTCCCAATACTGCATAACAGAGAAGATGCTGAACGGGATAAAAAAAGAAGGCAAATTTTTTAAAAGTTAGGGTTTGAGAAACAGAGCTCAAGTGTCGTGCCACCATTTTTATTAACAAGTACTCAAGCAGTCTCTAATTATTTGCAGATCATCTTGGAGAGAAGTAGAATTGTTCGTGGGTGTAAATTGGTAAAGTTTTAGTTCTTAAAAAGTCGCAAATGCAGACAGATCACTATTTTTTAATGTAATTAGTAAGAAAGTTGTAGTAAAAAAAAAAAGAAAAAGACAAAAACCCCAGCTATATCAACACTGAAGGTTTGAAACAACAATAAGATCTAGGACATGAAGAAAAGCCTAAAAGAAGATTCCACTAGTCACATTTCATGAAAGGTTATCACTAGTTCTTTAATGAGTAGGAAGTAGAGATTGGGATCAGGATCCTTTTTACTTCATTCTGTATAAATGTTTATGTATTGTCTTTACCACGATTATTTAATTTTCTCAAGCAGTTTTATTTTTATCGCCAGGGCCTCTGTAAATGATCAATCCAGGTTTTTCTACACATACCAGAAACACAGAAACCCTGCATTCTGGTGCCCAGAATATACACAATGGGGTAACTAAGAGTTCTTAGGGAATTGAATCCAGGTATAGATTTATAAAGGCAAAACCCAGTTCAGTCACCTTCTGTGTAGAGAAAAACCCAGCTCTTTCCTACTAGGACTTTCGTTCCTGTTAAGTCCCCTTTAGTAGTCAGGCAAAACACTTCACTTCTGACACTTCTGGTCACTGAATGTGTGGAGGTATTTCTCCATACCAAGCAATCCTCTGCAACACCAGTTGAGTGTCCTACTGTTTAACTCTGCTCTGATACTATCTACCAGGGATAGCGTCAGTTCCCACAGGTTAAGGGGTCAGTCCCACAAGACTGCACCCCTTTAGACTTCATTCACAGGCCCAGCTTATCACCTGTGTTTCTGACCAAACAAAATTAAGATTAGAGGTTCCAGTGACCCCCTCCTTGGGTTTGACTGATTTGCTAGAGCAGCTCACAGAACTCAGGGAGACACTTCTACTTACCTGTTTGTTAAAGGCTATGATAAAGGATACATACGAACAGCCAAATGAAGAGATACATAAGGTGAAGTCTGGGAGGGTTACAGTACAGAAGCTTCTGTCCCTGTTGAGTTGTCTTGTTTCACCTTCCTGGGGTGGATGTGTTTGCCAGCCTGGAAACCCTCCAAACTCTGTACTTTGGGATTTTAAGGAGGCTTTCTCATGTAGCCATGATCAATTATTAATTCCCTTTTTAGCCCTTCTCTCCCTGGAGAATGAGGGCTAGAGCTGAAAATTCCAAGCTTCTACTCATGGTTTTGTCTTTTTGGCGACCAGCCCCCACTTAGGAGCCATCTGGCAGCTCACTCAGAGTCGTCTCATTAGAACAAAAGATGCTCCCTAGTCCTCTTATCACTTAGGAAATTATAAGGGTTTAGGAGCTCTGTGAGAAGAACAAGGGGCAGAGACATATATGTAACTTTTTCTATTACCTCACAATATTACAAGGGCATTAGACCCCTGAAATGAAAAGGTGATATCCTATGTCCTCCTTCATTCCCATCTATCCTTTCTTCCCTACAGAGACAAAGAGATGTAATCAAAATCTGTTTTGACTCACATCAGTCATTAGGAAGTTTATTTTTCCACATTTAATGTTAGTAGGAATCATAAAAAGACTTGGAAATATTCACATTAATGTAAATTTTAAATATTTTCAACTTCTTCACCTATTTGTTATTAAGTTCAACCTCAGAAGGTCAGAAAAGGCATCGCAATTCTTATTGGGTAGGATACTAAGGCCTGTGGTGGTGTCATGTATTGGTGGCAGAACCAAGGCTACACCACAGGTCTCTTGACTGTCAGACGCTTCTGGACACCATGTCACACTGCCTACATTGGGACAAAAGCAGAGCTTCCCCTCTCGTTTTTCCTCCTGGAAAAAAGAGGCATACAAAGCTATCGTTACTGATAGGGAAAACAGAAGGATTGGATGGTATCTACTGATAGCCAAGTTAGCCAAACTTACAAAGATAAGACTACCTGAATCCCATGACATTCTGCTTAGTGATATTCCAAAGCATTCCTGGAAAAAAAAAAAACATACTGGCACAAAAAATTACTCAGAAATAATAAAGAACAGTTCGGTATAAACACTGACAATGTGTATTGACAGTGAGGAGGGATATGTGGGGCAGCACAGAGAAAATTGGAATAGGCTTGAGAAAACCAGGATTTTATTTGTGACTGTATCATTTACTAGCTTCAAGATCATGAGCAAAACATTTAATTTCTCTGTGCCTCAGTTTCCTTGTATGCTAACTCGCTATCCTCCTCACTGGGTCTGTCAGAATCAGATGAGATAATGAACATGATTTTCATATTTCTGAAGTGTTAGACAAAGGTAAGAAATTATAGAGCATTACACACACAGTAGGTACTTAAACATTTATTGAACTAAGAAGGCGATTTCAACTGGAATTGATTACCACTATGTGTAATGATTTCTAAGGTTATGTGCCAGTAATTATTGCTTTAATGGAAATGGCTAAGTGAATTAACCTGCTGCCAGAATTATGGATCCAATAACATTTTAGAAAATTGTTATTATTCTTCAGCCCTGAGATATCTGGGTATGGAATGCAGTAACAAACATTCAAATCCTGGCCAACAGCCTGGGTGTTTTTGCCACTTGATAAAATTGGAATGCTTGAATACAGTTTTTCCATTTGAAAGACACATTACAAAAATCTACCAAGACAAGTTAAGTATGTGTCTCTGGCAAAGGAATTAAACAAATGTAGAGAGTGAGAAACATCAATGCAATGCTAGCTATTTTAGTGCTCTATTATCACCCACAGAGATTCTTAATGCAGTACGAAAATTCCATGATTATACATTCCAGCTATATAGCCTGCCTTGTAGGCTATCGGGATCTGTATTGCTAAGAACAGACTAGTCTGAATTCTTAAAACTTACTAACCAGTCATCATAAACTTTCATTTAATATGTGTGTGCAGGCATATGTACATATATGTATATTACATACATAAGTAAATAAGAATCTACTGCTATAGTAGAAGGTCAGTATTGTTCTTCATGTAATCCTGTAATTTCACCAACAATTAACTCTGTCCTGGAGAACATCTTGTCTGTAAATGGCTTCCTGTGGGTATGGAATTGCTTTGCTTTTAACTAAACTCTGTACAGTTTTTTTCTACTTTGCTCTATTCCTTTGTGAAGAAAAAACTGTGATGTCTCCCAATGTCATTGCCTACTCAGACAGACCTTAGGACCAAAAATCTCTGGTTTCTTGAAAACTTTTTTGGGTGCATCCTCCTCTAGACATCTCTGCCCATAAAACATATTAAGTATTTTTATGGACAAGTTGTCCTCTGGCTTAGGGCGCTCCATGTTTGAAGAGATTCATTTCTCATGGGGCATGGCTAATGAGTTTTATAATCTGTAAGTGCGTCTCCATCATCCAGCCTGGGTCCGGTTGTTGCAACATCTGGAGGTAGCTTGGAGGCTTTCTGACTATGAGTGGCTCCTGGGGCACTGCACTCAAGTCGCTTGGGCTGCACTCACCGGCACAGCTTCCTTTCTCTTTCTTCATCCTGGGTAGTGGCTTTCAAAAGCCAACTTGTACAACAAAATGAGAAAAATAAAGGCAAATTGATAAACTTTTGTGAATTGGAGTAAAATGTGTATAAAATGAAATTGATCATTTTATTTTTTTTAAGTATACAGTTAAGTGGCATTAAGTATATTCATTGTTGTGCATCTATCACCACCATCCATCTTGAAAACTTTTTCATCTGCACCAGCTGAAATTCCATACCCACTCTTTTTTTTTAAATTTATTTATTTAAATTGAAGTTAGTTAACATACAAGTAGTATTGGTTTCAAGAGTAGAACCCAGTGATTCATCACATACATAAAACACCCACTGCTCACCGCAACAAGTGCCCTCCTAAATGCCCATCACCCATTTAGCCCATCCCCCCAGTCCATACCCACTCTTTAAAATGACACATCTTCATTCTTCCCTACCCCCAGTCCCATCATTCTACTTTCTGTCTGCATGAATTTGGGTACTCTAGGGATCTCATGTAAGTGGAATGATACATTTCTTGTCCTTTTGTGACTGACTTTTTTCATTCAGCATAATGTTCTCAAGATTCATCTATGTTGTAGCAGGTGTCACAATTTCTTTCCTTTTTAACACTGAATAATACTCCATTATATGTATATATCACATTTTATTTTTTCATTCATCAGTCAACTGACAGTCGGGTTACTTTTCACCTTTTGGCACCTTTGTAAGTAAGGCTGCTATAAACATGGGTGTGGCACCATTGTGAGTTTCTGTAAAGCTGTGTGTAAAGATCTGTCCTTGGTGTTAATCTGTCCTTTCTTTTATGAAATAAAGGTGATAATAGTTCGTTTTTGCTTAGTTGGCAAAGTAAAATGTTGACAACCCTAAGTCAATCTCCATTTTTTAAATATTTTTTAAGATTTAAATTCTAGTTAGTTAACATACAGTGTAATGTTAGTTTCAACTTCACAATATAGTGATTCCACACTTCCATCCAACACCTGGTACTCTCACAAGTGTACTCTTTAACCCCCATCACCTTTTTTGTTTGTTTGTTTATTTATTTTGAGAGAGAGAGAGAGAGAGAGAGAGAGAGTATGAGCAGGGGGCAGGGGTAACAGAAACTCCATGCTAACAGCAGAGAGCCCGATTCGGGGCTTGAACTCGCAAACTGTGGGATCATGACCTCAGGTGATGTCAGATGCTCAACCAGCTGAGCCACCCAAGTGTCCTAATTCCCATCACCTCTTTAACTCATCACCCCACGCTCCTTCCCACCAGTAATCATCTGTTCTCTGTAATTAAGAGTCTGTATCTTGGTTTGCTGCTCCCATTTTTTCTTGCCTCATCTGTCAGAATGGCTAAAATAAACAGTTCAGGAAACAACAAGTGTTGGCAAGAATGTGGAGAAAGGCGAACTCGTTTGCATTGTTGGCAGGAATGCAAACTGGTGCAGCCACTCTGGAAAAGTGTAGAGGTTCCTCAAAAAATTAAAAATAGAACTACCCTATGACCCAGCAGTTGCAGTACTAGATATTTATCCAAAGGATACAAAAATGCTGATTTGAAGGGGCACATACACCCCCATGTTTATAGCAGCACTATCAACAATAGCCAAATTATGGAAAGAGCCCAGATATCCATCAACTGATGAACGGATCAAGAAGATGTGGTGTGTGTGTGTGTGTGTGTGTGTGTGTGTGTGTGTGTGTGTGTAGAGAGAGAGAGAGAGATACTCATATGTATAATTTATACAATATATATGTATAATATATACTATATATAATATACATATAATATAGACTATATATATACATATTATATATATATTCGCACACACACACATATACACACATACATACAATGGAGTATTACTCGGTGATCCAAAAGAATGAAATCTTGCCATTTGCAACAACATGGATAGAACTAGAGTGTATTATGCTAAGCCAAATAAATCTGTCAGAGAAAGACAAATATCATATGATTTCACTCATGTGTGGAATTTAAGAAACACAACACACGAACATAGGGGAAGGGAACGAAAAGTAAGATAAAAACAGAAGGAGGCAAATGATAAGAGACTTTTAAATACAGGGAGCAAACAGGGTTGAGGGAGGGGAGGTGGTGGGGGATGGTCTAAATGGGTGATGGGAATTTAGGAGTGCACTTGTTGTGATGAGCCCTGGGTGTTTTATGTATGTGATGAATCACTGGGTTCTACTCCTGAAACCAGTACTACATGTATGCTAACTAACTTCAATTTAAATAAATAATTGAAAAAGAAAAGAAAATCTCCCTTTTTTGTTGTTGTTTTTAAGTATAAATCATCTGTGAAAGTCTGGAAAACATAGAAATTCTTATTCTTCTCAAACATGATTGAGCACCAGAATTATCTGTAAAGCTTTGGAAAATATGGTTCTCAGGAGCCCACACTAAACTGATTGAAACTGAATCTCCCAAGGTTAACTCAGGCCGTGATATTATTTTAAAGCTCCTGAAGTTATTCTGATTTATGGCTAATTTGAGGAATTTCTTATGGCTTTCCAGAACTACCCCACATATCAAACAAGATGTATCAGTTTGGTCAGTGGATACCCCTCTGCCACCGGCAAATCTATCATAGGATGAATTCTACCAAATTTCAAATATGTCCGGAGCTCCTAACAAGGAGATTCTGAGCTAGCACTGAGGCTATGTAAAGATTAAATCAGTTGTCCAGAGTGCAATTTTTATTTCCAAATCAAAGTTGGAGTTTGTGTGGTTCCTCCACAGCTGCTTGCACCTGTTCTATGGGGAGAGGAAAAGAATCAGTTTCCATGACTTCTCTCCTTTCTTCCATCCACCTCCTCAGAATTCTTGAACTTGGCCATGTTACGCTTTCAAGAGTACGTTCGACACAAATTGTACAATATTCAGCTTCCTTGATTTTGAAACTATAGCCCAGATTGAGAGGGGTTTGCTTCATTCACACATTTATTGATTTTCCTTGCACAGCTAAATAACTACAGAGTCTACCATGTGTCTAAGGAGTCAATAAACCAGATAGAGAAGCATGTCAAAAATGATGATGAAAGTTGAGTCTCACAAGATTCTTTCAGGTGCCATCCATGGAGTGAACTCATTCACATCTGCTATTCACCTTTGCGGCCTCCCAAATACCAAACATCAGTTAATGGCATGCGATTAGTGAGGAAGCTCTGAGTTGATTAAGTGCAGTGGTATTTTGAGAAAAGCAGGACATTCCTCATTATCCGCAAATCTGTGGGTATGAGAGAGAAAGCGAGCTGGCATATTAGCATTTCCACATTCATCTCTCCTTCCTCCCTGCAACCCAGAGCGAGGCAGCTTGCCTTATTAGTAACATGTTTGGGATTAACAGCTTTGCTATTGTGTTAGCATCTCTTGTCATTACCCAGGGAGGGAAACTGGCAAGTGGTAAGCCAGTTACTAACAGACCTAAAACAGCACCACGGATGGAATTCTCACACAGCAACCAACCTCAGAGCCAGCACTTTGCCAGCTACAAGCAAGGTGTGTGCTCCTTTAATAAAAATGGGTTTTATAATTAGGGTAGGGAAATTTTTAAATGTACTAAAACTCTCATATCGCATTAAAAAGAGATGCCATTCAGATATTTACAAAGTAATGGAATCTCATTCCCATCTGCTCAGGCTTCCTTTCAACACCTCTCACCTTAGCAGTGCCAAAAGGAGAAAATTCTAGGCTTGCAGTGTGAATTATAGGAGAGCCAGCCTGGAGTGTTGGATTGGGAGGGGCTAGACCTTGAAAGTGGCTAGAAGTATTAAAGTGTCTGGTTATGGGGAAAGAGGACCCATGGGCTCTAGGAGTTGTAAGGTTGATGTATAGCAAGCTGGCTTTCTGCAACCATGAACTCTAGCCAAAATCTCTGGCCAGCACAGGGCCCCGTGGAAGAAGCCCAAGAGTAGAAGCTGGGCCAGCTGTGTTTGCAGCTCAAGTCCTTTCTGATGGATACAGCCATTCTGTGGGACAGTTTTATTCCTGGGTCATGCTTTCTCTCAAACCAGTTTTGTCTGGAGTTGTATGTTAGCAGAAGACATAGGTGCTAGAGAGAAACTTACTATTCTGAGCCCAAATCATATTTACCATGTTAGTTGTTACAGGTGCTGCTTTGGAATTGCAAAGAATAGAATGAACCTCTCCCACTGATAGACTTCCTCAGTTCTCAGTGGTGATCAGGTCTGCATTAAAAATAGTAATAATAGGGGTGCTTGGGTGGCTCAGTCGGTGAAGCATCCTTCTGACTTCAGCTCAGGTCATGATCTCAGAGTTCATGAGTTTGAGCTCCACGTCAGGCTCTGTGCTGTCAGCTCAGAGCCTGGAGCCTGCTTCGGATTCTGTGTCCCCGCCTCTCTGCCCCTCGCCTGCTCACACTCTGTATATCTGTCTCTGGCTCTTGCTCTCAAAAGTAAATAAACATTTAAAAATTAGTAATAACAAAAAGGAGGAGGAAGAGAGGGGAGGGAATGGGGGAAGGGGAGTTAGAATTCCCCAGACCACTCTGAGACTAAA
This sequence comes from Panthera tigris, assembly GCF_018350195.1. Lineage (NCBI taxonomy): Eukaryota > Metazoa > Chordata > Mammalia > Carnivora > Felidae > Panthera > Panthera tigris. Next base: position 83,050,723 of record NC_056662.1, read on the forward strand.
TTCAAGAATCAAGGAACTTTTCCCTTCATTACTAGTTGAAAGTTCGACTTTCAAATTACTTTGCCTTCAGCCTGGGTTCTCAGGCTGTTCCTTCCCAGCCACCAATGGAGTGAATACTGACTATAGGCCAACATACTCTTAATGATATGGATCTCCCTGCTCCGTAGTTTCTCCCACCACTTTCTCCATGGAGCAAAACATCCCCCTATTGGTAGAATGAGGTCTATATTCCTCACCCCTAAGTTCAACATCAAGAGGAAATCCTGTTACTGACATCAAACACGTGTGCCCAAGAGCCTGTGATAATGCTGGAAGCCGTGTGGTCAGAATGGTAAGGAAAGCTGTGCCATTGGAAAAGAGAAAGGGGAAAGACAGGCTGGACTGATGACTTGGAAAGTGAACTTCATTCACTTAGTAATTTTGCCAGAGGCAGGTACTTTTTCTAGTTTCTAGATCTGGTGCTGAAACTTTTTGAACCAGAAATTTCAGCACATCGTCCGAGTGGATTTTCTCTGGTTTGTGGAATTTTTTTATCCAAAAAGACTTGCAAAGCAAGAATAACCTTATCGTGCCAAGTGATACCACATCACTTTGGTGAAAAGAATAAAAATGTGTGAAATGAGGACGAACTACAAACTGTAGGACATTTCATGGTACTTTGAAGCACAACAGGTATGTCTGGGTACATGGGGCTTCAGAGTCGGTTCTGTTCACAACCAGGCTTAAAGGCAGCTCACTTCATGGTGCACTAGCTCTCACTCTCTTCACACCCCCCATCTCTGCCATTGCTCTCCCTTGGAGAAGGGTGAGAAATGGTGCTCTCTGGCATTGGTTGGTTCCAAATTCAACAGAGCCTCTTCGGTTTTCACCTCACTGCTGTCTCAGAAGTACTTGCATCCACACCCCAGCTTTAATTAGCCCGATTAATGGGTCTGTTTCTAAGCCCCAGAAAGTCCTGCTTTGCCTCTTCTCTCTGCAGTGTCACTATGTGAGAAAATACACAGTGATGTCTGTTTAGAACAGAGACCTGGTTAGAACTGTGAGGCAGACCTCAAGGGAACCTGGTACGTTCAGGTAGACATCTTGAATCAGGAGGCTGTCTGGACCTTCCTATGACAGAGTTCCTGGATGTGTCACACAGAACCTCAGCAGGACTGAAGACTGCTAGTTGGTGTTACTTGGTGTAAATACCTCCATAATTCTGATTCATAGATCATTGCCTTAGAGGAGGCATTAGCTCTGTTAAGGGCCAGAAAATAAATATTTTCGGTTTTGTAGGCCATAGTCAAGTCCGCTTTTGTAGGGCAAAAGCAGCCATAGCCAATACATAAATAAACAGGCGTGATTGTGTTCCAGTAAAACTTTACTCACAATTCCAAAAACAGATAGTGGGGTGGATTTGGCCCATGAACTACAGCTTTTTAAGGTCTTCCCTTGAAGTTGCTGTCATATAATCTTTGGTTCATTGAGTTCTACAAAAGGATGTATGTATTACTATTTTTACATTATTTATGTATTTCCATTGTGTACTTTGTTGAGCTCCTTAGTACACCTGTCATTCCTCAAGAAATCTGAAACAAAGTATGTCTCTGTCTGTCTCTGTCTCTCTCTGTCTCTCTCTGTCTCTCTCTCTCTCTCTCTCTCTCTCTCACACACACACACACACACACACACACACACACACTTATAAACACATTTTTTCTCACATACTCTTGCTCTTTGCCAGCTGCAAAGTACCTCCCTCATCCCACACTCAACATGCATTCATTCATGCCCCTATTAAAAAAGGTGCCTGCTCTAGTTTTCAAATTTTTTTATCATGACCCAGAGTGAGAAATACATAAACGCATTTTACATCATTTAGTACATACATATAATACATTTTGAGGGGGGGGGATGCCTTATAAAACAATATTTATCATTGCTGTATGTTCATTGCATTCATTTTTATTATACTTTGCTTCATTGATTTAAGGGTGATTATAATCACCACATTTATGTCATAACCCACTAATAGGTGGATTCCTGCAGTTTGAAAACAGTGACCTAACCTTAGAGCCAGTACACTCACACATCCAGCCCCTCCATACTTGAGAAGATAAAGAATTTCAGCAAGTCCATCTGGGGTTGGGAGCCCTAGAGAAGTAATGGTCTCAACCTTCCTAGTTTCACCTTTATAAACTTTGAATATTCATCTCATCAAAATAAAGTGCATCTAGGTTTCCCACTCAGAATTTAGTTTCAGAAAGAACACAGCTTAAGTATATCAAAAACAGTAATAAATCACAGGAGGCTCGAATGGAGAAACAGCTCAACTGAAGCTACGGAGGACCTCACCCACCCTGCCTTCCTCTCCTCCCACCATTCTCATTCTTCCTTTTCTCCCTCTCCCTTCCTTCTTCCCCCTCTCGTATTTCTTCCTTCTTTCTTCCTTTCACCTCTTTGTCGCTTCCTTTCATGTATGTTTTTTCAAATTTTACCCAAGGTGTGAAATATGCTTTATGAGTGTATGTGTGGTACAGCCCCTGTGTCCTGAAATTTCCCCTCTAGTAGAAGTCGGCAAAATTTGAAACTGGCATTGGCAGGCTTAAGGCACAGCCCCATGAGCAGACCACTCAGACCACAGTGCCTGAGGACATGTTAGGATGAAGACTGGAAGCTTCTCCCCAAACCCACTGGGAAGGCGGGTCTGGCTGTCTTCCCCTCCAGGGCCTGCACATCCCCCTGCTTTGGTACGAGAAGGAAGAATTACAAGGACAAAGGAGAAAGTTCTAGACAGAGCCCTGAACCATCCAAGAAGCTATTCATTCCTCCAAAGGGCTATATTTTTCCTTCTTCCCAGAAAAATCATTGTTTCACTTCACCATCCTCTAGGAACAGGCTTCCCTGTGCAACCCTTTATCTTCCACGTAGGAAAGGAAAATTGTTTGACTTTGGAAGGAGGAAGGTCAAGAAGGCAGGGGCTCCTTAGGGCTCCTTCTGATGTCCAGGCCCTGTCAGCAGCTTTGTAGAAGGGGTGCCTATGAGCAGGAGTCCACAGGCAGGACAGGGTATTCACAAGCACAGCCACTAACATACTGGTTGACTCTGGTATGTGAATTGAATCTCTTCTGCTAAAACATTATGGACAGTTTCTCTGAAATTCAGATTTTACCTGGGTGCCATCTATTTTTGTTTACTAAGTCTGACATCCCTACTCCTGACATTTGCCAGGAAAATGGGGAGGACATTTACACTTGTGGCACAAAGCTACTCTGTTCCTTCAGGGACCAGCGATGGCACAAACACCGGAACCATTTCCAGAGCACTTTGAAGAACCTTCTAGGAGCCATCAAACAATATTGCCATCACACCTTGGTTGGGAAGACAGAGCCCAAGAAAAAAATTGGGAATCCCTCTTCTTTTCTTCTTATATCTGGTGACCATATCATTTTTGGTCCAAGCAGGTACACCTCTTTAACAAGTACACTGAGTCAAAAGGGTTAGTTTGGGTTGTTCCAGACTAGCCAGGTTGTGTGTTAACCACCAAATTCGGTATATGCTGATGCACTGTTTTCTAAGCTATGTACTCTTTTAAAACCGGAATTTCTGAATAATTCTCTGTTGAACTGAAAAGTATTTGACTTCCTCCCTGCCCCCTCCCACCATGTTTTGTTCTGGATTTTTGGGTAGCCAGATGTTTATCTGCTCAGATGCAACTGGGTTACAGACCAAAACTTGCTTTTTGCCCATGAAGAAGGCTGCAAAGAGAGGGGTGTGATGGCTTCTGTATCCAGAAATCCATTTCTGAAACAAATACATCTGAAGAATTGAGAGTCTCAAAACAGCACAGTTCTTCACAAGAGCTGAACTATGTCAACTGACAAGTGGTTCTGAGGGCAGAAATACATACTCAAAAGACCAATAGGCAGGCTCACTGAGCCATACAACTCATTTGAGTGCCAAATGAGGAACCTAGCTCACATCAGTCAATAACCCCCTTCCTTGGCCCAGTCATTTGATTATCTGATTCTTACTCCCCAAAACTGCTTGTTTTGTCTCCATGGACTTAACGTATTTAAGGACCCAGTCTCTACAAAGTTCTCTCTGGTGGATATTCTGAGAAGAAAGTGGCCCAGAGTTAAGTCATCACTGTCCCTGTGTTTTCACCAAACCCTGTCACTCTGGGTAGCAGGGACCCCTCAAAAGCCATGGGGCCGACCAGCCTCTTATGTGAACAGCACCAGGCCCCTACTGAGATCCCAAAAGAGAATTGTCAACTTCCAGTTATACACATGGACTCTTTTTAGCACTCAGACTGAATCTCCTTGTTGTTTTCTAAATAAAACCTAGAGGACTTTGTCATCAACTACCCAGTGGAATGGGGGAATTCATCTTTTTTTAGGTTTGAAGGTTCATTTGGGCCAGATTACTGAGTACAGTTCATCTTGGAGGAGTAAGTTGTTTTAAGTAGGATAAAGTTGCTAAGTTTCAAGGTGAAAACCTGAGGGAGGCTGAGGAGAGAGACACCTGGAATGCTGATAAAGGTTATAATTAGAAAGGTACATTCTTATGCCCAGATTTGTTCAGGTGTTTTAGGCTTTAAAGATATTAGAGTCCATGGTGGAAAATTGTGTGCTTTGGAAGAGTCTGAATTTTATAATAATTCCATCATATTTTTCCTCTGGTGTAATTCAACTTTTTAAAAAAGTAACATCAGAAGGCACCAGTTATATCGCACATTAAAGGTGGTATTAGCAGCTGTTCATGGCTGAAAGACGTGCCTTTTTTTAGGCTACCCAGAATTCATTCTATTGAAAATGAGTCTATGCTCACCTCATTGAAAGATTTCACGGTGATTTAAAATGCCAGCTTTAACTAGTATACAGGAAAGAAGGGAGGGAAGAGGGAAGGCCAGACTCCGTGATGGCCAGAGGGGACAAAGAACACCCCTGGGCTAGCTTGGGCCTGAGAACAATCTCACACTTCCTACACAATCATAGCCAACATAAGGTGGTGGTGGGTTTATTGTGAGTGTTGTTTCATCTTGTTTTCTTAATGAATTCATTGCTAGCACTGAAGAGAGATGCACTGTTACATAAAACCCACATTTATGACTTGTTTTGCTTGAAAATGCAAAAGATCTGTTAACCATGTTCTGCATGGAGACAATATTTTGGCATTGCGTAAATGCTGCCTCTTTTTTAAAAAAGACTTAAATAAATCCTTTTGCTACATAGTGACTGAAGCTATTTGGTGTCCATAGTGTCTGGCTTGCCTGAGCCCCTTCTGTGTATTACTTCTTTTTTTTTTTTTTTTTTTTTAATTTTTTTAAATGTTTACTTCTGAGAGAGAGAGACAGAGCACAAGCAGGGGAGAAGCAGAGAGAGAGAGGGAGACACAGAATCCAAAGCAGGCTCCAGGCTCTGGGCTGTCAGAGCAAAGCCCAACATGGGGTCTGAATCATGAACCATGAGATCATGACCTGAGCCCAAGTCAGATGCTCAACCGACTGAACCACCCAGGTGCCTCTACTCTATATTACTGCTTAATGCCAAAGCCAAATACCAGTTGTCAGCTCTCACTGAATTTGAACTGGTAGTTTTCTTATACTTAGAAGCTTCAATCATTTATGTTACTTGCCTATTCTCTATGAGCATTTAAGCTTTACATCCTTGGTGCAGGGTGATTAGATTTGTCCCTAAATCCCTGGCTCAGGTAGGCCTGAAATTCCACCATTACTACTCATCACTTTGCGTGAGCTGATTCCTCAGGTGATTCTCCATTAAAACCATTGCAGATGCATCTGAGAAAGTGGAAGATAATATTACTTTCCTAATATTTCATTAGTAAAAAATTAATCAGATTACTGTGCCTACTTGTGTCCAAGAAGAGGCATTTCTCCCATGAGGAGTGGGATTGGGTGGCAGTGTACCAGGTAGAATTTCTAGGGCAGGCCATTGAATAATTCTGCATCTATTTTAAAAGAAAGTGTCTCCAAGTAAATGCTATAGGAGGCAGACCTGGAGACATAGGGAATCACTTATAGCGTGAGAAGTATCAAGGTACTGGGCTGTAGGGAACCCAAAGAATAACAGCCCTCTTCCTTATACAAATTCACAACGGGTGAGAGGCAGGCACAGAAGTTGGACAAGGAGAGATCCAAACTGTCATCTTTTTAATGATTAAATGTGGAGTAAAGAAGGAGGCTTAAATGTGGAACCACATGGGCTATAAACACTCGCTAAATTGAATCTCACCTCTCCCCTCTAAATCACAGGTCTTGCCCCCAGGTGAAACCCCTTACTTTTGGCCCCAAATAAATAGATGCATCCTTCTGCAGACAGGTGAGTCCGGAAAAGAGAAGAATGGCCTGAACCATGTATGCCCATTTTTTCTTCTCAACTCATAGTTAATATAGCACTCCTTTGGGAATGGGTTCACACATGAGGTGCATGGGAAAAAAATCACAGGGGCTGGTCTATCTGCAATCCCATCCGTGGATTTACTAGAGTATGGAATAAGTCTCCCTCCAACAATAACCTGCAGGCTGAGTAGTGATGGACCCACAGAAATACATTCTTTTCCATCTGAACAGATGGAACATTTCCTCTTGGGAAATGGAAGCCCAGGTCTCTGATCCAAGTAGGGTTCTAGAAGAGGGAGGGTAGGCATGTGTAGCCATGAGATTAAGAAATTTCAGATGGAAAGGCAGACTTGGGACATAAATAGGACATCCAGTGTCTCAATGGGTATAGGCCACAGAAATAATAAGAAAGATCCAGTGAGTTCTGAGGGCATGGAGCAGCAGGAGGAACTTGAAGAAACTTCTTGTTGAGAACTTACAGTCTCTGAGGAGCCGTTAACAGGATTTGGACAATATTTGTTTTTATAACCCCCCCATAATGGACATAGTGCTCTTTTTTATATTTAGTAGGTACTCACTAACATGTTGGATAGATTGAATTAAAGAGAATCTTCTAAAGATTACTAAAGTAAGGAAATGTATAGCAAAAAATAATAATCCACAGGCTTAACCCTTCTGAGGAATGTTTGCATTTTAAAAGAGGACTTTGTTATACCAAATTCATCTGTAACTGATAGAATATACAGAACATATTTGGACCAAAAACTCTTGGGAGAGGCTCTAATTCCTCCCCAACATGCATATATTCCCCAGAAGTCCAAGGTTAGGAGTTTAGTACTCCACTTAATCAGATCCCTACCACAGTCTGAATTTTATGGTTTCTTCTAAGGAATGCCATTCGTTCTCTTATTTTTGCCATTGGTTTGCATATAAATATCTATAGCTCTCAGGAATTAGAAATACATATTTATGACAGCAATTCCTACCTGAAGAATTTATTAGGAAATTTAATGTTTATTATAATAGAGACAAAAAGTTGAGCCATCACCACTCAAAAACCCAAATCTTCTCACATAAATTATGGAATCCATAATAACTGCCTTATATGGTGATTGTAAAGCCAATGGAGTGTGATGCAGTAAGGATGGATTTCATATTTATTTTGCCTTTTGTATCAAGTAGGTGGAGAGTTGCTGATGTCAGGAAAGTCCCTAATTGAGAATCACAGTGCATGGGGTTCTGATGAATGACAACTGCCTCAACCAGGACCAATGACCACACGGGTTTCCACTTCATGACCAGGGTCACTGGGGAGACATTTCTCTTTGGATCAGCTTATTGTAAATATTAGGTTTCAGCCTCTAAGCATATATTGCTGGTTTTCAGTTACTTGGAGCTTTAGAACATCTGCTTTTTCATAGCAAAAAAAAAAAAAAAAAAGTAATGAAGAAGAGGAAAGAAAAAAGAAATCTCTTAAGGAAGTGTTTCAAAGTCGAGCTGATAGATTTGGCAGTTCTCATTTGTGGCAGGAGTAACAGGCATCACAGGGGCAGTGTGACTTCAATATTAAAGAATAAACACTTTAACATTATTAAATACATCATAGGTTTTATAGCAAACTTCATAATAAAGTTAGATGTTTCAGTATCAAAAAGGCACACACATTGCTTTAATGGTATCTACATGTTATGGATCGTAACAGCCTGTTATGACATCATCTGTTAGGAATTTACTGTGAATACTTGGAGGGAGAGTAGTTCAAACAAGCTCCTTCTAATAAGATGCCACAGAGTGTAACTATATCTAATGACAATTGGTCAATTATGAATAAAGCATTTTCAAAGAGAACCGTTGCTTTAAGCCCTATTAAAACGTTAATGAGGCTTAGCAGAAGTCTCCATTTCTTGCCTGCTGTTCTCTCATCTGAAAAGCCACACTCTTATGTGACTCTCCCTAGCTCCCAGGGACTACACAGTTCAGAAGGCAGTTGGGGATAATTTTGATTGCAGACAAGGTTTTCAGTTCAGTAGCAGACCCAACTTTGGGGTTGATGCTTGGGGGCTAGTGTGATTCAAATGGACTATAAGTTTTTAAGCTCCTTCCTTGCCTGATTCATCCTGTTTGTCTCTCTATGGGAAGCATCTGATGGAAATGAAATCCACTGACCTGAAGCTCTGAAAAGAAAAATTTCTTGGCTGGTGACAGATAAATTGGCTGCCCTCAGAAAGAAGTATTTTCTATAATTCTGGAGATGGTGTGTCATGTCAAACTTGCTGCCCTTGGGTAAATGCCAACCCACAGATTTGTTTCACAGGTGCTCTGCCTAAAAGATACGGATTTAAATGCCTTTGGGTGGGACACACCTTCTCCAGTTTACAGCAAGCTTCACAATGTCCTATTGCCATAGACCAGGCACATCGCATTTTACCTATTACCTGACCTCTAAAAAAATGAGAATTGTGAGTTCTAGTTCATTCCTTCTCACTTCACCCTCGATTTGACTTGATGTCTCTCACTTATGCCTCCCACAGCTGGGCCTTGTTCCTCACAAAAAGTTTTTGGTGAAACCAGAGTCATAAAGACAGGATTAAGAGCAAAGTCTGAGGAGTCCCAGAATCTAAGAGTTTGCAGAAAGACGTAAGAGTTAGGGATACTTCACCTGCAGATGAGTAGTATGAGACAGAGAGGGGAGAAACCATGGACAAGTCAGCCCTAGAAGGAATAGAGCAGAGACAGAAAGTCAAGTCTTCTGATTCCTCATCCTAGCATGTTTCCCCCACTATCCCACACAGCTGGCCTGAACGATGTCTCCTTTGGCCCTTCCTCATATTCCCAGGATGTGTGTCTTTTTCAAAGTCGCCATCCACACACACAGGATGGCACCAGCTGTGCAGCCCAACCCCTCTTACACTATACTACTGTGTCTGATGAAATGAAAGTCAAGACCAGTGTGTTCACAGTAAGCCTGCTAAGTCTCAAAGAAAACTGCTTGTCTCCTGAGGGAAGAGAATTCAGGGCTGGAAACAGGTTAAAGTTTAAAACAAACCCCAGGAGTCAGTATTGCAGATGATTGAGGTTGTTTGAGTCCCAGACCCTTCTTGGTTCAGAGCATACTGAAACTTCCCTTCAGGAATGGCCTTGGGAGTGGAAAGAATGGTGTGGACTCTTTAAGCCATCTTGAGCCACCTCAGGAAGGCTTCCTTCAGCCAAAAATGGCCTTATAGCTAAACCTTCCCATCCCAACCAGGGAAAAATTATCTGAAATTTAGATAGTAGCTCACTCATGTGAGCTAAATATTGACCCCTTTGAGCATTGTGCATTATGAAAACATTCCTGGAAGAGGAGAGCTTCTAGACTGGCTGGTTCAATGAGCTTTCTTCATGAGTGGAAGGAAATGAGGGCATGGAGACCCTGAGCATTAGTGAGAGGCAGGAAAGCAGATGAAGGAAGTATTAGAAGAGAGACATTGGCTAATAGAAAAGCTAAAAATGAAAGTGTCAATAAAGGATATATCCAAAAGAAACCAGTGTTATCATATACATCTAGGGGCATCTTTGGGCAGGATTGCATGGCCAGGGGCACAAAACCTGCCCTGTCAGGGGTTGGCTCTGGCTTCTCACTCAATACTCTTAAAATTCTCAGCCCCTCAATTCTGCCAAAGTTTTCATCAAATACCTCCAGAAAGCTAGAAGAAAGTGTGTGTGTGTGTATCTCCATCCCAAGTACTAGCTCAGTGACTGGTACATGAACTCAGTAAGCATTTGTTGAATAAATGAATCAAATATTTGTTGGGTGTACCTGTGCACCTATCTCTAGGGTGAACCCTGTGGCCTGGTCTCTGGAGCACTTTACCAAGGCTTTGATGTCTATGAAATAGGTTGTAATCCTAGGAGATATGGAGTGGAGTGCACCTGGAATCAGAACATCCCAGATTCCTCTGTCAAATAGTGACAAAAATAATACATATCTGCCTATCTCAGAAAGGTGCGATTTGACTCTGAAACAAGAGATTGTATGTAAAAGTATCGACAACTTGAATGTATTATTGAACACATAGAGAAAAGTGTTACTTTATTTTTTCTTGTCTGCACTTTGTGGGATTATCCTTAGATGAAGACTTTTTTCCCCCTTACCTCAGGTAGAACAGGGTATTATAACTCATCCATTTGAACCTTCCCTGGTCCACATCACTTAGAAGTCAGGTGGGATTCTGAAGAGGAATTGAAAGGGAGAGCAGGTTGCTCAGTAAAGTTGTAGTGACATCATAGGTGGAGGTATGAAATGACATGCAATTTTCTTTTCTTTTCTGATACTTTTTATGTTTATTTTTATTTTTGATAGAGAGACAGAGTATGTGCAGGGAGGGCCAGAGAAAGAGGGAGACAGAATCTGAAGCAGGCTCCAGTCTCGCAGCTGTCAGCACAGAGCCTGACATGGGGCTCAAGCTCACGAACCGTGAGATCATGACCTGGGCTGAAGTCAGACGCTCAACCAACTGAGCCACCCAGGTGCCCCATGATATGCAATTTTCTAGAGGTCACAGAGGGCCCCTGCGTTGCAGCTTCCTTTGACTCTGTAACGTAATGAGAGGCCATGATTTAAAAAAAGGGAGAGAGAAAACCAGCATGGTGGACATGCTACCTATGGAAGCTGACTGCCTTTTTTGTTTTCTGAGAGTGAAAACAAGGCCTAGAGTGATTGAGATGCTGCTTATTTTATAGCTTGAGCTTGGAGTTTTATAGACCCAAACCAAAATTATAGGGGAAGTGGCAAGGAGTAGACACAAGAATTGGTGTGTGTGTATGTGTTGGAAGGTGGGAGTGGGGGCATCATCAGTTAAACATTTAAGTTCAATAGAACACAGATGAGAATTGCTCAAAGGTGTGGGATATGTGAAGAGTTAAAAGATTATTAGTAGCAAAACTGAGCAAGTTTGGGAAGGAGAGAATAAGCTGAAAATATTTTTGGATAATTTAGAATAAAATGAGCATATCTTGTTTGATTTTTCTTTTCACTTAGTTCATTTGCTGTGGTAGAATATTATATACATTCAATGGAATTTTGTATTAGAAAAGTGTTGAGTGAATCAGAATTTCCACATGGGCCAGTACCTCATGCAGTAGGGCATTTATGGGGTGAGGGTCAGAAATATGTACCAAAAAAATGCCTATTTCTTAGTTCACAGTTTTATCTTCCTCATCCTTTCTGTTATGGAGCTAGTGTTCTCTCAGATTTGGAATGCTTTCCTCACTTATGTACTTATTTATATATATATACACATATATAACATAAATTAATGAAACTTTCCAGACACATAATTCTAGGAATTTTTTAATGCGTTTGTTATTAGTCTTTTGATAAAAGTTTCTAATTAAGTCAGTGTGACACTCAGCCAAAAAACCAGAATTACTTCACAATATCCTCATATGTTCCTTTTTGTGCATTTTACCCTGAAAGCAAGACAAATCAGTTTCAGCTGCAATTAGAGGCATTTAGGTTAGCTGGGAGAAGAACTCCTAGACTCCAGGAGTCTGGCTGAATTGCCATGTGGGGAATTTAAAAATATTCATCTTTAGAGAATTCTAGAAAAAAGTAGAATAACCAGCCACATATAGGGTTGCCCATTGCAAATAATCATGTCTAGTAACATCCTCTCTACTTCACAAATTTTAATGGCCTTCAATCCTGTATTACCACACTATCCCAAGACTTAGCTTAGACAGCATAACCAATTTTATGGAATAATATAGAAGACTTTGGGGGTATCTCTATAATCCCCAGCCCCCAGTCTGTGAAAACTGATTCCTCACCAGCGCTATGAAATGGCCCTATAATTCATGTTGTACCATGTGGTCCTGCTGAGCTCCATCCACCGCCAACCACCCTGGTTAGGGCTGATTGGAGGGATTCATAACCCAATCTAAGAAGTACCAGCCACATTCTGTCTTCTGGGGAATGGCATTGGGACTCAGGGAGCAAAATAGCTGTGGTTAAGAACATGGACCCTGGAACTAGATTTTCTGGATTTGAAATCCACATCTACTACTCACTTGCTATGTGAATTTGGACAAGTCACTTAATTTCTCTGCCTCAATTTTATTATCTGTAAAGTGGGGACAAACCTTAAATGTTAGGAGGATTAAATGAGTTAATACAACATGCAGATTACTTAAGTCTGAAACATAAGGGATAGCTCTCTAAGGGATAGCTCATTTGTAATCTTGGAATGGTCATCTTCTGCCTTGGACCAAGGAGAAAAGCCAGTTTTCAGGACAAGATGAAAGAAGCAGAATGGAGTGAAAATGTAAAGCGGGAGACCAGAGAGGCAGACAGCTAGGTGTCTTGATTCTTCTAGTTTTCTAGTTCCTGGTTCTTGTCTCTCCTAAGACTGACCTCCTTTTGGCCTGTTGATTTCCATGAGATACTCCTATGTCCCTATGAGAAATGTTGCTTTTTTGGCTTACACTATTTCCAGTGAATTTCCATTACTTGGAAAGAAGGATCCTTGGCTATGTATATTCTTAGTTCCCCTTTAATGCAAATTTCCAAGAAACCAGAACAAAAAGAAGACTTCAAGGGAAAGTACTGCGTGTTGTATTTCTTTTGGGGTCACTTCCTCTTCCTCAGAAGAGGAGATGCCACCATTTTGACCTATTTTAATCTTTTCAAAACATTCCTTGCTCTCCATTAATAGCTTCTAAACTGAGGGACTCCTTTACCAACCAAAACTCACTTTTCTTCTACATAAAAATGACTTTAGAGTTGAGTGAGCCAAATTTCTCATCTTCTAACTCTGTTACATTTGGCAGTCCAAATAATAGTGTCCTCTTCCTTCGTCTCAGAGGGTAGAAGAGCTCAGGCAGCAGTGGGATGCAAAGCTCACATAGTATTTGGTATTTTCCACTGCCAAATCCAAGTCCTCAGACTCAACCTGCTAAATCCTTTGACTTCAGTCATGAAAAATGACACACATTACCATGCCTCATAACACATCTTCTAAAACCTTTCCAAATAACCAGCCAGCGGGCAGCATTGCCAGCCTCACCACAGACACCATCATTTTTTCCCTTCCCTGTCTGGCTCTGAGTTTTTGGAACAGAGGTGAAACTTAACCTTCCCAAACAAAGACCGTTTACTAGGCAACTTAGGGCAAGTAAAAGTTAGCTCGCACACCTTAAGGTGCCTTGGAGCTGTTTGCAGATCTCATCCAAGTTTGGGTCTTTTTTTTTTCCCTCAGAAACCTTTTTCTCTAAGAACCCACAATCGCTTACCACTGAATGAAGGAACCACACTTATTATAAGAGTAAAATATTTAAAACCTCTTTCAGGGATGGTCAGACACCCTCATAAATCATGTTCTCCCCACTGGTGAGTTTGGGATGGGAAGGTCATGTGTTGACACATTTAGAAGCCATCGGGGTGCTGTGGTTTCACAGCTAGGAGGGAAACTTGAGCTTGTTGAAGTTGGAGCTTACTTGTATTTTTATTTATTGAATTAATGAAATCTTGGCAACAAACTGTGTTTTACTTTAGGCAGAATGTGATTTTTTTTCTTTGCCCCCACCTACTTTGTCTCCCTACCTGCCCCTCCCAAATATGCATTTTTATAAATGTTTCAAACACTAGGAAAGCTTCCTGGGCAGCCAAACTGAACCTTAATAAAGTCAAGATGAACCAATCAATATGTGGAGATGTGGCTTCCATTAAAATTGACATTTGGGTGTTAGAAGAAGAAGAAAGAAGCAGCATGAAAGTAAATTATTTTGAATGTGTTTACAAGGCTGCTGGATTCTAAGTGTTTGCACATTTATCAGTCCATTCATCAGCCTTACTGATAGTTTTCAAAAACCATAGATCATCAGAATCTCATATTTCCTCACTTTTGGTGAAGGCTTTCCCATTCTTACCATGAATGCGAGTGTGTGTGTGTGTGTGTGTGTGCGTGCGCGCGTGCATGCGCACGCACATGTGTACACCAGTGATTAAACAACAACAAAAATTATCATGATGGTTTAATGCAGAAGTTTTCAGTTCTAGCTATAAGCTAATCATCTGGGGATACTTTGGAAGCCTCCTAGGCATCTGTAGTTCTTAAAAGGTCTCCACTGTATCATTTATGGTCCCAACAGGAAATCAATGGCACATTCAAATTGGGTAACCTGAAGAAAGTTTAATAAAGTTACTCTTTACAAAGGTGCCAGCAGGGTGGAGGGAAACCAAAGGTGATAGTACAGTACCCTGGGCTTAGGAGCAGTGGAGTGCTGCTATCACCTTAGTCTCAAGGAGGAAAGGGTAGAAGCAGTCATCAGAACCTAGAGAGAGAGGAGCCCAGTAGAGAAGGTCACCTGACAGGAGCAGTGACCTTCAGGCAAGGGATGCAGCTAACTCTTGATAATCCCACAGGAGTCAGCCACAGAAGGAACTTCAACCACATTCTCCTCTGCCCCCCGCTCCCCCTACTGCTGGTGCTCTTCATCGCCTGAACCCAGCTAGAAGCCAAAAGCTGAGGGAGTGGTCCATAAAGATCAGCTCTCCTCTACCCAGGAAGACACAGGGTGTAGGAGTGTAGAGTGGATCTGGGGGACAAATGGGAGTTGCTCAGCCCATCAGGAGAGTCTCATGCAGTCAGATTTAATATCCTTTGGTCTTTAGTGGAATGGGCATTATGATAGAAATCAGAAGTTTCATGGTCTAGTTTTGGCTGTCTGTGACTTTGGACAATGCATGCCACTTGTGTGAGGCTGTTTTCTCCATTGAAATACAGGGCATTGGACTAGTTCAGTGTTTTCCAGTGTGCTTTTGGTACTCTGCTCACACACTTCAGAGGCCTCGTGGGGTGGGAAGATGGAAAGAACAATGATTGGTTCTAGCCTCATTCCCCATTACAGTCCGTAGTAAGTAAATCAGTCACGTGCTAAATTTTTTTCAGGAGTGTGAAATTATTTCTCTTAGCTTACTGTATGCATTTCTAAGACAATGAGCATCTAGACTACTGTGTATGTTCACAAGGAAGAAATCGTGTGTGTGTGTGTGTGTGTGTGTGTGTGTGTGTGTGTGTATACGAACATGAATGTACGTATCTTAGAGATGAGAAAGGAAAGTATTTTTAGAGTTGAGAAAAATGAGTTTTAAAGAAATCAACCTTACCTTATTTATTCTTAAGAGGCAAATATATGGTGGAGTCACCCTTCAAAATTACTTCTGTTTTGTTCCAAAAATAATGCCACCAAAGGATATGAAAACTGGGGAAAAAATTATACCTACATACATACAGACATACACACACTTTTACATACATATATATATATGCGCATATATATGTGTGTGTATATATATATGTATATATACGTATATATATATACGTATATATATATAGTATCTGGTTGCCTTTCCCCACATTTAAATATCTGCCTTCTGCAGACTGTCCTTACAAGGGTCCACTTCATCTTCTGATGTCTTTCAACAGAGTACAAAAGACAGACCATGTGACAGATGAGGAAAACTATTATTACTGAATTTATGTAACATTTGAAATAGCTCTTCATCCCCATTTTCCCCCAAACTATGAAAGAGAGTTTTATTTTAATAATAAGTAAAGATGCAGCTTTTGAGGGATGTATCCTGTCACCCAATGACTGCCAGGTTTTTCTCAATGGGAAATTGAGCTTTTGAAGACTCTTTTAGAGGTTCCTGTATTCACAGTTCAGAGAAGAGAGAGGTCAGTGAGGAGGAACAGTCACAGAGGCTGTGGGACTTCAGGGGGTCTTTCAGGATGTGGATGAGAATTTTCATATCCATTTTGTATAAAGTTCTATAAGCTCAATTCTTATCTCTCTAAGGAAAAACAAATATAACCTCAGAAGTGTAGTGTTTAGTGTAGTTGTTTCTGCCCACAGATCCTGTCCCCATGCTTTAATAAAACTACCTTTTTGCATCAAAAAAGAAAGAAAAAAAGAAAGAGAAAAGATAGTGTTTAGAAGGTATTTTCTTGTGTCTTTTAAATGACTGAACCCAAAATACCTCACTCAGAAAATATTTATACATTAATAAATATGTACCATGCTAGATGATAAGTGATGGGGGATAATGGTGAAAAAATATATTTTATTAAAAACAATGGCTATTAAAGCAGTGAGATAATTGGCATAATGTGAACTTCATATAAAGAAAAATGGGAGTAGAAAATAAAGTCTTATTTTTGCTTGGAATAATAAATGAGGGACATTTTCATTGTAAAGAATACTTTGAGCTGAGACTTGAAAGGTGAATAAGATTTTCCCTGATAGACAATGAATAAGGGCATTTAAAGCAGAAGGAATGGTATATGTAAAGGCACAGAGGTATGAAATGGGACAGATGATGTAATGAATAGCAAGCAGTTCAATATGTCTATATTATAGGATACAGGTAGAGAAGCAGTAGAGGCAAAGCTGGGTTGGTAGGTGGCAGTCACATCATGATGTGTTTTTATTGGCAACTTGAGGACTGTGTATTTCACCCTGTGCTTTCCATGATTTTCAAACTATATGCCCATAGACATACACATGCTGGGTGTCTACATGACATTATGCTAAACACAGCACATTTTCCCAAAGTACCAGTTCTACTGGAAATATTAGAGGAGATTTTTTTTTCTGATTTATTCTTACACACAGAGATTATTGTTACATATGCCATCTTTTCATTAAAGCTGGGAGAGTAAAACACATTTATTTGTGGGGGTTAATAAGAAAGTTTCAGATTTTTGTGTTATGAATATCTCAGTAAGATTAGTGCTATAGTTGAATCATGGTAACCAGGGTAAGAAAAAATGGAACAGACCAATATCTGTTTGTTCATGGATGTGGATTGGAATTTCTTGGTGAACTGTAAAGACTGGAAGAGTTAAGTTCGTTCAGTTACAAAGTAGTAATTTTTAAAAATTTTGATGAAAAAATGGCTTTTTACAAATCTAACTTCTCTCTGTTTGTATTTCATCAAATATTTTATCAACATGTAACTACTCTTAGTCCCACTGGGATGGCAATGACTTTCCTAATAATTCAGAAGACCCCAAAATTAAGAGAGAGGGCATTGTAAGCAACTTTTAGTGGTATTCTTTATGTACATTTGTAAAATATAATAATTTTTGAATTTATTTTCTTACCAGAAAGCAAAAGTTTGAGTCAAGGAAAAATATGTGAAACGAGAGAAATCTTAAGGAACTAGTATCACTGAGAATTATGAAAGACTCTGAAATGCTACTAAAGAAATTTTACAACAAAGAAATTAATAGCAATTTGAAAAGCATAACATACACTTGTATGATTCTTTAAAATGTTGATACATTTATTGTGAAGATAAACATTTGCATTAATCTTGAAATTCTTTAGGATAGGAGGTATCGGTTACAATATCAGGACAAAATAGCTCTTTATAAAATTTTTTTATGCTTTTTTATTTATTTTTGAGAGACAGAGACAGAGCGTGAGTGGGGGAGGGGCAGAGAGAGAGAGGGAGACACAGCATCTTAGGCTCCAGGCTCTGAGCTTTTAGCACAGAGCCCGATACGGGGCTTGAATTGTAAATTCAACAGCTTAACAGTATAATTTTTGTATACATAAGTGACAAGGGAAAGAACTACAGAAGAATTAGATTTTTTTCCCCATGAAATGGCAGATACTTAGTTTATTTCAAGTTGGGGTAAGTTAGAGCTATATATGCTCTCTGTGTTATTTTTTTTAAGTTTATTTTTAATTTATTTTTGAGAGAGAGATAACAAGTGGGGGAAGGGAGGGAGGGAGGAAAGGAGGGAAGGGAGGGAAACAATCCCAAGCAGGCTCAGCACATAGCCCAACATAGGGCTCATTGTGGGGCTCGAACTCAAAAAATGTGAGACGTGGCCTGAGCCAAAACCAAGAGTCAGATGCTTAACTGACTGAGCCACCCAGGCACCCCTTTCTGTGCTGTTTTAAATCATGACTTTAAGACAGCAAAAAAACACACACTTCTCTCTCCACGGAAGAATCTGATTCATTTTTGACATAGAATTATTGGACTGTATCTGGAAAGTACTTACTTGAAAGGGAAATTGTGTGTGTGTGTGTGTGTGTGTGTGTGTGTGTGTGTGTGTGTTATCCTTTTTCATGGTTTGTATTTATGAGGTGTTTGTTTTGTATTGAACATTGTTTTCTTTTATCAAAATTTAATGTTTTTTTCAAGAAGTTTAAGATTCAAAGAAAAATTGAGAGGAAGATACAGAGGTGTCTTATATGCTCCCTGATCCCACACGTCATAGCTTCTCCCATTATCAACATCTCCCACCATAATGGTACATTTATAACAACTGATGAACCAACATGATATATGATTATCACACAAGGTCCATAGTTTATATTAGGGTTCACTCTTGGTATTGTCTATTCTGTGGGTTTAATAAAATGTATAATGATTATATTGATCATTATCGTATCATAGAATAGTTTCACTGATCTAAAAATCCTCTGTGCTCTACCTATTCATCCCTCTCTCCCCTCAACCACTGGTAACCACTGATTTTTTTACTTTCTCCATAGTCTTGCCTTTTCCAGTTTTTCGTGTAGTTGGAATCATATAGTATTCAGCCTTTACTTTTTTTTTCACCTAATAATATGCATTTTTTTCACCTAATAATATGCATTTAAACTTCTTCCATATCTTTCCATGGCTTATAGTTCATATCTTTTTAGTGCATGTATAATATTTCATTTTCTACATGTACCACTATTTTTAAAAAAAATTTTTAATGTTTATTCATTTTTTGGTAGAGAGAGACAGAGAGTGAGTGGGGGAGGGGCAGAGAGAGAGGGAGACACAGAATCTGAAGCAGACTCCAGGCTCCAAACTGACAGCACAGAGCCCAACATGGGGCTCGAATCCACAGACCATGAGGTCATGACCTGAGCCGAAGTCAGGTGCCTAACCGACTGAGCCACCCAGGCGCCCCTAAATGTACCACTATTTATTCACCTACTCAAGGGTATTTTGGTTGCTTCACAGTTTGGCAGTTATGAATAAAGCCTCTATAAACATCTGTGAGCAGATTTTTGTGTGGACAGAATTTTTGGCTCCTTTGGATAAATCTTAAGGAGTGCAGTGATTTCCAAGAACCAAAGTTGGAGGAAGGGATTGACTTCAAATGGACATAAAGATTTTGAGTGGTGAAAATAAATCTTCTATATCACAACCGTGGTAGTATTAACCCTACCTCATGTATTTGAAAACCTCACCAAATTATACACATAGACCCCTGACCTCACATCATACACAAAAATTCATATGATCAAAGACCTAAGTGTAAGACCTAAGACTGTAACTTTTAAAAGAAAACATAGTTATAAATCTTCATGATCTTGGATTAGGCAATGATTTCTGTGCTTTCCGTGTTTCTATGCATGTACAAGGAAAGCACTGAAACAATAGAAAAGATAAATGAGATTTTAACAAAATTAAAAACTTTGTACTTCAAAAGACATATCAAAGAAGTGAAAAGACAATCCACAAAGTGGGAAAAAATACTTGTAAATTATATATCTTACGAACTCTAGTACCTAGATTATCTTAAGAATTCATACAATTCAACAATATAAACAAAATAATCTAATTTTTAAAGGGAAACAGAATTTGAATAAATATTTCTCCAAAGGATATATACAAATGCTTAATAAGCACATGAAAAGATGCTCAACACCATAGTCATTAGTGAAATACAAATCAAAACCACAATGAGCTGCTACTTCACACCCTCTAGGATAACTATAATCTAAAAGATAATAACAAAAATTGTTACTTTCATATACTGAAATTGAAACCCTCATAGACTGCTGGTGAGAATGTAAACTGCTTCAGGAAAACAGTCTGGAGGTTTCTCAAAGGGTTAAACATAGAGCTACTCTGTGACTAGGAGTTCTACTCTTGGGTGAAATTGAAAACAAGAGAATTGAAAATATGTTTACACAAGAACATGTACACAAATGTCCATAGCGGCATTATTCATAATAGCTCAAAGTGTAAAAAACCCAAATATTCATTAGTTGATGAATGGATAAATAAAATGTGGTATATTCATACAACTATATAAGGAATAAAAAGGAATAAAGTACTGATACATACTATACTATGAATAAACTTTGAAAACATTATATTAAAGAAACCAGTCACAGAAGACCACATACCATATGATTTCATTCATTGAAGTGTCCAGAATAGGCACTGTGGTTGCCAGGGCTTTAGAGGTTTGCGGGGGAAATGGTCATATCTAAGGGGAGCGACTGCTGTTGGTTATGGGTTTTATTGGAGAGGAGTGATGAAAATGTTCTAAATTTGTGCAATGTTTATACAATTTTGTGAATATACTTAAAAATACTGAGTTGTACTCTCTCAATAGGTGCATTTTTTATATGTGAACTATATCCCAATAAAGCCATTATTTTTATAAGTATACACATAAAATTAGGGAACTTTGTTTCATGCATATGCATATAACCTTAATAAAGCAGAATATTTTTTTAAAAGAAGGAAACTGTCTTAATTGGATAAAAACTAACCCACTAACTGTCCATGTCATATATTGGGAGAAACTTTACACACATTCCCTTTAAGAATGAGGTAAGAATACCTGAATCCTCACTGCTGTTTATCATGTTACTAGAGAATCAAAGATCTCAAGAGAAGAGGAAAAAAAAGAACAAGTGTATGAAGGAAGCAACGACACTGTTACTATATGTGGAGGATATAATTATCAACATAGAAAGCTCAAAAGAAACAAAATAGTGGAATCTGTAAGATGTTGATAAATTTCAACTTTTATAAAAATACCTATAGTATTAGTAATAATGAAATAGAAAACAAATATGATATCATTTGTAAAGCAACTAAAACTAGATCTTAAAAATATACGTGTCCTTTTGGATGAATAATATTCTCTTCTACAAAATATTAGCAAACTGCATTCTCTTCCACCAAATATTAGCAAACTGCATTCAACAGTACATTAAAAGAGTCATTCACCACAATAAAGTGGGATTGATTTGGGGGTGCAAGGAAGGTTCAACATCTGGAAAAATCATATCATCTCAAAATATGCAGTAAAGCATTTGACAAAATCATCTATTCATGATAAAAGCTTTTAACAAAGTGGATTTATAAGGAACATATCTCAACATGATAAAGGCCATATATGAAAAACATCTTATGGGGCGCCTGGGTGGCTCAGTCGGTTAAGCGTCCGACTTCAGCTCAGGTCATGATCTCGCGGTCCGTGGGTTCGAGCCCCGCGTCGGGCTCTGGGCTGATGGCTCGGAGCCTGGAGCCTGCTTCCGATTCTGTGTCTCCCTCTCTCTCTGCCCCTCCCCCATTCATGCTCTGTCTCTCTCTGTCTCAAAAATAAATAAAGGTTAAAAAAAATTAAAAAAAAAAAAAGAAAAACATCTTATATAGCTAACATCTTACTGGTGAAAAAGAGCTTTTCCTGTAGGATCAGGAACAAGACACTTTTATTCAACATAGTAGAAGTTCTAGCCACAGCAATCAGACAAAAAGAAATTAAAGGTATCCATATTAGTAAAGAAGAAATAAAACTTCATTTGCAGATAACATGATGCTATACATAGAAAGATTCCACTAAAAAACTGCTAGAAATAATAAGTGAATTCAATAAAATTGCAGAATACAAAATACTCAGAAATCAGTAGTGTTTCCATACACTAATAACAAACTACCAGAGGGGCACCTGGGTGGCTCAGTCGGTTAGGCGGCTGACCTGGGCTCAGGTCATGATCTCATGTTCATGGGTTTGAGCCCTGTGTCAGGCTCTGTGCTGACAGCTCAGAGCCTGGAGCCTGTTTCAGAATCTGTGACTCCCCCTCTCTCTCTGTCCCCTTCCCAGCTCATGCTCTGTCTCTGTCTCTCAAAAAATAAATGAACATTAAAAATAATTTTTTTAAATAACAAAATACCAGAAAGAGAAATTAAGAAAACAATTCTGTTTACAATTGCACCAAATAGAATAAAAGATCTAGAAATAAACTTAGCCAAAGTGGTGAAAGACCTGCACTCTGAAAACTATTAAACATTGAGGAAAGAAATTGAATATAATACAAACAAATGGGAAGATATTCCATGCTAATGGATTGGAAGAATTATTATTGTTAAAATGTCCATATTACTCCAAACAATCTACAGATTCAATGCAATCTCTATCAAAGTACTAACAGCATTTTTCAGAAAACTTAGAGCAAATAATACTAAAATTTATATGAAACCACAAAAGACCCCAAGTAGCAAAAGTAATCTTGAAAATAAAGCTGGCAGTATCACAATTATAGATTTTAAGGTACACTATGAAAGTATAGTAATCAAAACAGTATGGCATAAAAACTTACACATAGATCAATGCAGCAGGACAGAGAGCCCAGAAATACACCCATGATTATATGGTCAATTAATCTATGACAAAGGAGGCAAAAATATAAAGTTGGAAAAAGACAGTCTCTTCAACAAATGGTGCTAGAAAAACAGGACAGCTACGTGGATAAAAATGAAACTGGACCACTTCATTACACCATACACCAAAATAAACTCGAATTAAATACAAATGTTATACTTGAAACCATAAAAATCCTAGAAAAGAACATACATGATAATTTTTCTGACATCAGCTGTAGCAACATTTTTCTAGGTATGTCTCCTAAGATAAGGGAAACAAAAGCAAAAATAAACTGTTGGACTACATAAAAATAAAAAGCTTTTGCACAGCAAGAGAAACCAACAAAACCAATAGGCAACCTAATGAATCGGGGAAGATGTTTATACATAATATATCTGACATGAAGTTAATATCCAAAATATATACAAAACTTCTTTGATGCAACTCCAAGAAAATAATCGAATTAAGAAACGGTCAGAGGACTTGAGCGAACATTTTTCCAAAGAAGATACACGGATGGCTAACAGATACATGAAAAGATTCTCAACATCACTAATCATCAGGAAAATGTAAATCAACATACATTGAGATATAACCTCCCAACTGGCAGAATGGCTAAAATAAAAAAGATAGGAAGTAACAAGTGTTGACAAGGATATGGAGAAAAAGAAACTGTTGTGCACTGTTGGTGGGAATGTAAATTGGTACAGTCACTATGGAAAGTAGTATGGAGGCTCCTCAAAAAATTAGAAATGCCACATGATCCAGTAATTCTACTGGGTGGGTATTTACCCAAAGAAAATGAAAACACTCATTTGAAAAGATATGCACTCCATGTTTATTGCATCATTAGTTACAATAGCCAAGACACAAGCAACCTGTGTCCACTGATAGAGGAATGGATAAGGAAGATGTGGGGGGGGGGGGGGTGTACATATGCCCACAATAGAATATTATGCAGCCCTAAAAAGGATAAGATCATGCTATTTCTGACCACATGGATGAACCTAAAGAGTATTGTGCTAAGTGAAGTCAGAATGATAAAGACAAATACCATAGGGTTTCGCTCATATGTGGAATCTAAAGGAGAAAAATACAAATGAATAAAAAACAAAAAGCAGAATCAGACCTACAAATACAGAGAACAGCTGATGGTTGCCAGGGGGAGGGGTTGAGGATTGGACAGAATGGGTGAAGGAGAGTAAGAGATACAGGTTTCCAATTATGGAATGAATAATAAATGGGAATAAAAGGCACAGCATAAGGAATATAGTCCATGATGCTATAATGAGGGCAGATGGTAGCTTTACTTATGGTGAACATAGCATAATGTATAAACTTGTCAAACCATTATGGTGTACACCTGAAACTAACATTGTGTGTCAAATAACTGAAAAAAAATCATAGTTTAAAAGATTATATATATATATATATATGTACACACACATACATACGTACATATACATACATACAAGAAAAAAGGATAATACATCAAGTGTACTTTATTGTAGGAATGCAAGGTTATTTTAACATTCAAAAGTCAGTCAATGTGAGCAAAGGAGAAGGGAAGGAAAAGTAAGATAAAAACAGAGAGGGAGGCAAACCATAAGAGACTCTTAAATACAGAGAAAAAATTGAGGGTTGCTGGAAGGGGAGGGAGGCGGGTTAAATGGGTGCCAGACATTAAGGAGGGCACTTTTCAGGATGAGCACTGGGTGTCATATGTAAGAGATAAATCACTGGGTTCTATTCTTGAAGCCAAGACTACACTGTATGTTAACTAACTTGAGTGTATGTGTATGTGTATATATACACAATTACATTGACATATATATATATATATATATATATATATATAATTACATTGACATATATATATGTCAATGTAATTAGTAATAATAACAAACTAAAAGAGGAAAATAACATAATAAATGCAGGAAAAATTTTTGACAGAATTTAGCAACCACTCATAATAAAAACTCTCAGCAAATTAGAAAAGAACTTTCTAAAATATCATTTCATTCAAATTATTAGTATTTATTGCACATTTCTATGTAAAACTGAGCTTATACATTCTTTTATGTGTTCATTAGCTTTATAGATTTTCTTTTCTATAAGTTACCTATGCAGTGTCTATTAGGGACTTAGTATTTATCAAGTTATATGATCTAATAATATGTTGTAAAGACTGCTAATATTTACCAATATATCTGCTTCTACTCTTTTGTGGGCATCCAGCTAAGCTACATTTTCCAGTCTCCTCACTACTGTCCTTGCATCTAGGTAAGACCATGTGCCTGAGTTTTGGTCAAAGGAAAGTGAGCAAAAAAAATGTGTGTGCCACTTGCAGGCCTATCCCATGCAGTATCCCATGCAAACTTTGATGTAATAGCTGTCTGCCTGTCTTTACATTCTGATTGGTATAAATCAAGGATTTTGAGGATAGATAATGGCAGATGGAAATAGCCTAGACCTCTGAGTTACTACTTATAGGAGAGCTATTCGGGAGACCTGCCCAACCAGGAACATCCACAATGGACTTTGTACAAATGAGAAATGAACTTTTATCTGAAGGCATTGAGATTTGGTGATATTTGTCACAGAAGTTAGCATTACTTATAAACTGCCTTGCACGGCTAAGTGTCTTTCTATTCCTGATATTTAATCTTATAGGAGAAAAATGTATGTAAATGTTTTTCTCCTTACCTTATTCATTCACTCAACACATTTTTTTTAGTGTTTTCTGTGTTCCAGGCACTGAGGTTACAGCAGTGAAAAATTGAGACAAAAATCTCTTTCATTGTGCCTATATCTTAGTGCAAAGAAGCTGACAGCAAATAATTAAATAAAGTTATAATCTCACAGTAAGTGCTATGGACAAAAATAAAGTAGTGAAATAAGGGATATCAGGATGAGGGTTATAATTTTAAATAGTGTTGCCCGTGAAGAGCTCACTGAGAAGTTATCATTTAAGCAAAGACTTAAAGGAGATGAGAGAGTTAGCCATACAGGTGTCTGGAAGGAGAATGATCCAAGCAGGAGAAAAAAACAAACAAACAAAAACCCCAAGGTAGAAGCATGCCTGGCATGTTCAAAAACACATTCAAGGAACCCAGTGTAGCTTGAGCAGAATAAAACAGATCATAGGTAAAAAGTAAGGTGTGAGTGGCAGACCAGTAAGGTTTTCTGGCCATTGTGAGGATGTGAGCGTTTGCTCTGAGAGACCAGGGAACCCTTTGTTAAAGGTATGACATGGCAGACTGTGGCTTCTGTGATGACCATGTTCTGTAGATGTCAAAGGCGAATTCAGGGAGGTCAGTTAGAGACCACTGCAATCATGGAAGTGATTAATGATGGGGATTGGGACCAGGGGAATTGCAGTGTAAGTGGTGAGAAGCAGTCAGGTTGTAGATGTATTTTGAAGATAAGAGCCAGCAGGATTTCCTGCTCAGAGGTGGGGATAAGAAAAAAAGAAGACTGAGCAACTGGAAGAATGGAACTGTCATTTTTTGAGATGGGGAAGGTGTGCATATATGAGAAGATGAGGAGTTCCATTTGGGACATGAAAATATGTGATGTTTATTAGATTTCCAAGTGGAGATGTCAGGTAGGCATTTGGATATATGAGTCTGGAGTTCAGGGGAGAAAACTAGGCTGGAGATATACATTTCCAAGGAGTCAGCACTTTCTGGTGTTTGGAGCCATAATTCAGGATGAGATCACCAAGGGAATAAGCAGAGATAGGGAAGAAGATAAAGGACTGAGCCTCTTGGGCTTTACAGCTCACAGTTCATGTGTTAATTTCCCCCTATTCTGAGAGGTATCCTGTGCTTTTAGTCCACAGAAGCTGGTACAGTGCACTGTGCAGTATGCTCTGGGGACCGTATCAGGAACCCCTTCAAGCCAACTCCTGCTCTAGAGTCTTCACTAAATCAAGAGTATTTGCAAAGGTGTGGCTTTATCTGTTGTATTTCCTTTGCTACTTATCGTATTTTGTAGACCCTTTGATTTATATTGACTTAAAAAAAAGGGATGCAACTATTGGCACTGGGGCCTGCAACAAGGAAACAAAGGAAGGGTGTCATTCTGGGTGTTAGAGGCAAATTTTGTGGTCACTACAGGTGCCTCCATTGAAGTGATTGAGGAAAGGAGATAAAAGTTAGCAAGCAAAAGTAAAAACCCTTTGATATTTAGAAATGTGCTATAAATATTGCAGCTTGTGGGGATTGTCCAATAACTGTAATCAACAGTGGCTCAAAGAAACTCTGGGAGGACACATTTGTGACCTCCAGACACATAAAGAGCAAAGAGCAGTGATGGCCAAGAAAGAGTTACCGTAAGGATTACGTATAGCCGATTTAGCTTGTGCTACCTATTCTAAAATCACAGAGTACCTCTTCTCCCACACCAAGTAGGGTGTTAAAACATGTGCTTATTATATTGATGACAAATTATGTTACCAGTTTGCCTTTGATTTTGTTACGTTTTCTAACATACAAATATTTTACATTTTATTAATCAAATCCATAGATTAAAAAATTTTTTTTCATTGTTCTTAGGCTTTAAAATATTTCTAAGTCCACTTTACTTCCAGTTTTTAAAATAATCTATAAATACATGTTTGTTATGAAAAATTCAGACCTACTGAAATACACATAATGTTATGATTTCTCCTCACATTTTTCTCCCAAAGGTTACCAGTGTTTGCATTTAATGATATATATCCTTTTTTGCTTCTTTTCTGTGCACTTACCTAAGTGTGAATATGTAAAGGGTTTGTTTTGTACATAAATGTAATTATACTAAAATAAGTAGTGCCCATTTTTAAGGATAGATTAAATTTGTGAATGCTTATTTCGAATATATTGAATAAAATAAGACAAAAGCTGTTTTTATTAAAAAAAGAGAACCATTATTATTTTTAGTGATTGCATAATACTTCATATTCCATCAAATAGATACACCAGGAAGCAGAAAGTTTAGTTACGGTTTCGTTGTTGCTTGTCAATGTTGAAAGAAGTTCCTGCATAGGTGAAGGTCTGCTGCTATGGAGGCCACATCCTGAACTCAGACTGTCCTATGCCATGTAGTGTCACACTCTCCAGCTGGACCTCTTTTTATTGACGTCCTTTAGAATGACTGCTGACATGTTAGCCTTTGGAAGGGAGCTTCTCACCTCAGGGACAAGATTGCACATTCACATGCTCTGAAGGGACTGTGGCTTCAACATACTCACTCGCCGCCTCTCACCCAGTTTCCTGTTCTCTCCCAAGACACTCAAAATTCACCTGAGGACTTTCTGGCTACTTGTTATTCTCAGTGCTGTCAGCATCTCTCT
This sequence comes from Panthera tigris, assembly GCF_018350195.1. Lineage (NCBI taxonomy): Eukaryota > Metazoa > Chordata > Mammalia > Carnivora > Felidae > Panthera > Panthera tigris. The sequence goes on from NC_056662.1 coordinate 83,078,852, forward strand.
GAGTTTCAGGGTCTTGAGTGACCTACTTTTCTGAGGTGATGAACTCACGTGTCTGTGGCTAGGACTCTTGAATGGGGCTCGCCCTCTCTGACCTGAAGAGCCCTGGGTCATGGTTCTAGTCCCCCACAGCACAGGGAAGTAGCAGAACAAACTCCAGTCTTAAATCCAAAGACCTGAACTACAATCCTGTTCTTCCCTGATTCACCGTGTCATCAGCAACCTGGGCCATACATCTGGGTCTTACCATCCTAAACTATAAAGCAGGGACTGCACTGCGACAGCCCTCCCAGATTAAAAGGTCCATCATTCTTTGATTCAGTATCATATGGCACTTTACGTTATTTTTCAGGGCAGGTAAAGCAAGAAAAGGTGTTGCCAGAAAAAAAATGGATTATCCTAAAAATACTGCTAGGGTGTCATTGTGCTCTGGTTCCAGGAGAAATTATTTGATGCCTTAAGGTATTCATTATATGTAATGAATTAACTTCTCTCCTAGGCATCCAAAATGATACTGATTAAGTATAAGCCTTGAGAGAGTGAGAAAATAGTCACTCAAAACATTTTCTGCATTCAGTGGCTCACATAAGGAACCTCAGTTGCAAAATTGTGTTAGACTTTGATGCACTTGGTGTGTCTGGGGTTGTGTGTATCTTTGTGTGTGGGTGCACATATGGATATGTGTGTGCGTGTGTAGGTCTTGAGATGGGAAGAAACTGCCTTTAAAATAATCCAAAGAATTCATCAAATCCATCCAGACAGTGATGCCAGCCTCTGTGCTCTTCAGCACCATAAGTTGTGGTCCTAACTTCCTTGTGTCCTGTCCATAGGCAAAGCCTGCTTTGGCAATTAACTCTCCCACCACAGGAGGATGACCCAAAGTTATTTTCTTGGACACTGGATGTGAATGCTCCATTACAGAAAGGCTGGGGAGGATATTTTGCTTCATTAATGTAGAGTTCAGTAAGTTTCTTTACTGGAGGATATCTGAGGGCCCCCTAGCAAACTATATTTATTTTGTTATTCAGAAAGAGGTTATAGCGGCATTTGCTAAATTTATACATATTTGGAAGTCTTTTGTTGAGGGAACCTTCAGTGTTTTGGGGACAAAAGGTGAAAACCAGTGCACTAAAGTTCCATGGGATATATCCCTGGAGGCTCTGTATTTCTCGTCAGGATTAGAATCTTGAACTCAAACTTGAGAGCAAGTTTGGAAAATTCTCTTGGCCAGTAGAGGTTATCCTGGCTAAAATCTCACTGTATTAGGGGATTGCCTTTTCCAGCTGTAAGATCAGCCCTGCTTTTGTCACTGAAGATGCACATTGTCTGCCTTTTAAGGCATGCTGCACGCCTACTCCCATCCACCAGAAACCGTTCTTTATGTTTGCTTTGGGAGCAAGCTCTAGTGGACAATGCTAAGTGCTTGCCTGTTAAATTCCAAGAGTCTTGACCCTCTCTTTTTTAAAAGTACAGGCGGAAGACAAACATTCTACCACTGTCCCAAGAGCTTACCCCTACTCAGGGTCCCAAACTTTCTCTTAAGGATGCCTCCATTAACCCCAACTTTCTTGCATTACCCCCAAGTCCAATAAAGCTATTACAAAAGCAAAAATAATGATGACTAAATAAAGTGGGTGTAAATACACATTTCTATAAGCAAATTAAAGCAAAACCTTTAAATTATCCCTTATAAATGCAAAAGCTGGATTTTCATTAATATTATTTCTCTACATTATACTTCCATGGTTTCAAGAAACTTACAAATATACTTTAAGGCAAAAATGAATAGAAAAATTTTATCCCACTATCTTAAGAATCCAAAAATCTTAATGGCCTTAAAATTGTTATTCATAAGGAGTTGTTCATAGTTACTTGATCTGTTGTCCCAAGCTTCATATTTGAAATGATTTTGTAATTATCAGATTTACTATGAGCTGTTAGAGCTAAGGTTCAAGAAGCAAAGGGTACAAGTAAACAGAAGCATTAAAAAAAAACCTTATATCCCTCCAACTCTGAAGGAGACATTAAACGGGCCTTTGATGAACAATTGGGGACCCAACCAAAAGGCCCAATTTCAGTTTCAACAAGTCATCAAATATTATATGAGTCAATTACATAAACATTGGAATTTCCCGACATCTGATTCCAATAGCAGGAGAGCAGCCCAGGTTCACAATGGAGATTGCTCAATAGGCAATGCCGTTTTCCAGGTAATTAAAACTGTTTGTATAGGAGAGTAGATTTATCTTCTGAAACCATTTTAGCACTAGTGCTCTCCTGAGTGGTATCAGTTGACACACTGCATAATCTAGAACAGACTAATTGCCGCATGATTTCTAATTTTTCTGCAGCCATGTAAATGAGCTGAAGTCTGCACAGGTGGAGCCCATTAGAGTGAATGATTTTCCTCTCATGTTGTTATCTTCATTTGCCGTTGTCTTATCAACTCCAAGTAGGAAATCCGCTGTCATGAAAAGCAGGCAGGGGAACAATGTCTGGCTGAAAAGTCTTGTTTCATTATTTTTTAATTCATATAGTCCTACCTGCTTAATGCAGTTTTGTGATTAGCATGCTAGGCAGCCAGTAATGCGGTTTTATTTAAATAAGGAGGCAGGGCTTTAATTTAAACTAAGAAATCATCTCCATTTCTTATCAAGGAACAAGTATTCATGATTCAATAATACATGAATTTAATAATGCATAATGGTAGACTTCACAGGTACTAAATAGCAATACCAGAGTGGGTTAGTATGCTCCATGGGTCCTCATCTCCAAGTCTCGATCTGGTTTATCCACACCCTCTCCCTTTATCTCTTCCATGATTTCCTTTCAGCAAAAGAGTTGTGCCATTTGCCATATTCCTCCGATGCTGCCAAGAGCCCAACTTGCAGGCTGCATCTTCACTTTATGACCGTGTTTAATAGCTGTTAAACTGCTGGACTTTAGCCTTTGCAAGAATTCCCAAATTGGACTCAAGGGAGACTTGAAAGGATTGGGAGGGAGAGAATGGGGAAAGAAAAGTAAAGAACTTCATTCCCTACACTAATTGCTTTTTCCACTGAGGTATCTCTTCATTGCCTGATTTTAGTGAGGGGAACAGTCTATAGTGCATTTGCAATATCCAGGGCCACATAATTTCTTTATTACTCTGCTTGTGTTTCACAGCCCACAGATACCTAAGCCTGGCATGGTGATGATAGTTCAACTCAGCGTTCTTTCGTTTTATTGTTCGTGTGACTCTCATTGCCATGGGCTGCCCAGTGGATGGCATGCCAACCCTCCTGATCTTGAAAGGCAAATGTGTAAGGCATTTCAGCCTGCCCAACTGAATTACCTGAGTGGTTTGACCAACAGGAAAGCCAAGTGGGAAATCAGATATACTTTGCTTTTCGTCATCCATTTATTTAGTTCTCATTTTATTTAATTGGGAAAATTAGATAAAGCTGGTTCACTCCATTCTCTACTTTTATCTGACTTTAGAGGGGTAATTTTTTTTTTTTTTTGTTTAAGAATTAGGAAAAGTTTTATTTAGGGGAAAATCAAAATGCATGGGAGGAATCTTGTTGGCACAAGTACACGGGCACAAAATGTGCTAAGTTTGTAAGAATGATTAATTAAGCATTTAGAGAGAGTGCTCTTTCCCCCTCATATGCTACAAAATGTTTCTCAGTAAGCACAAACTTGTGTTATTGAGTGGCCTAAGTAAAACTACCTAGCTGGTTGCCATGAGTTTGTGTAACCAGGTGTGTAATATGGTCAATCACACTATGGATTCACTCTGTTTCAGTAAGTACTAATACCACTAAAAATACTACAACCTCCTTGCAAGCAGGATGGTATCTAAGACCTTATTTGTGTACCTCATCCACAAAAATATATACTGAGGCCTATTGTATATCAGTCATTGATAGAAACATTGGGTATTTAAAAGATAAATAGAACACAGGTCCACCTTCAGGAAGGTCACAGTTTGTCAGGACAGATGGGAAGAGAAAAAATACACACAGATACTACACAATGGTGTATAGAGACTTGTATATCCAGAGCACTGAAAGAGCGCAGAGAAGGAATACTCCCAAGAAGTAGGCACTGAGTAATTCCTCAAAAAAAGAGTTTGTGAAATTATAATTTCAAGGGTCTATTCCCTAAGGCATGATTGGATTGGTGGTGCTCTGAGTCAATAATTTTTACTTTCTAGTCAGTTGTGCAGCCAGCAGTTAAATGGTTTTGACATATTTTATATTGTTCCTTTGGCCAAAATAGCTGAATAAACTGGGCGAAGAAAATCCCGGTAAGAGTAATTCTCAGTGTTTTTAAAATCCAGTTCACTCTTCCTTAGAGTTTATAGGTTTGTAAATATATGCATGAAAGGAGATTATTCCATGTTTACTTTTATGTCTTTATAATTTATATTCCACAAGAAGCCTTTAAGGTGAATTATAATAAACATACACATACACAAGCACACAAGCACTGAGGTAGTTAAAATAGAAATAAAAGGAGAAAACATAACTGATAGAGAAAAGGGGAGACTATACCAGGATCAAAGCATGAGATAATTATGATAACTAAGCTTGAAGTTTCCTGTAAATTGAATACACTTCTGTGTAAATACTTGAGGAAATGTAGTTCAAAGTATAGTTCTTTTCAGTGGTCTTTTGCTCAATTTTCCTGCCTGGGTGAGATGGGGGAGGGGGCAGTAATAGTATAGAACTCCCATAAATCAGCTCTAATCTCTAATGGCATTTTCCATGCAGACTTAGAGGTCATAGAATGAATTTTTCACCCTCAACAGAATTTTGCTCCCTATAATACTGCCACTTAAGAAGATTGTATCCAGGGAATTTTTCCCAGGGAGTCCAATGGGATGTCAAATTCATTATCCTGCACCCTGCTTGGAGCACTAATCCAGACTCCTTAGCTACAGAAACTTGCTTCACAGGTGGTTGCTGAAGTTAGAGTATTTTTCTTTATATTTAAAGTTAATCCAGTTCAGTATCAATAGCAAATCCTCTTAAAACATGTACATAGGAAGCCAAGCCAGTATTTTGACATTCCTGGCTGGGAACTATGCCATTAACACCTTCAATTAATCTCCATGCAAGGTCATTAGGCGGCCCAGATTCAAGACCATATGTTAAGATGTTATTAGTTTTCCTGCAAAGGGAGTGTTTGGCTAGTTACAACTGGAAACAGATGCCCACCAATAGGATCAGAAGGGAATAGTTGCCTTAGTTATGACAGCTCACATCTCATCTGTCAGCAGGATGGGGCAGGAGTTCCCTAACTAATCACTGAAGTGGGGATTCAACAATTTTAGGCCCTATGTGAAGTTTATTATTATCAATTATGAACAACAGAAGAGAGAGAAAAGAATGAACCTTCATGGAGGAAACTAATCTGTTTATAAATTCACATCTTAAGAAATTATCTAATAGCATTATCTAGGTGTGAGACCTAGAAAAGCCTACCTAACTTTTCTGTTCTTCCTTTTTTCACCTGTAACAAATGGGAAGGAGAGAGTTGTAGGGTGCCAGAATAGGGCTTTATCAAATGAGATAGAGCATGGGAAACCTGTTTTGAAAAGTAAAAATTACTCTCTAAATTCAGGGTGTGCTCTGTTTTTCATAACTGACAAATTAGAATTTTTGTGGAATAGCATATATTTGGGTATGATCCCATTGCAATAGTGTGGGCTACTGGCCAAATCCATTTAAAAAAATCTATTGTTGGGATCAAGATCTCTTGATTATAAGCTACTTGTCTAAAATAACCACTGTTTGAGTTGTTTCCAAAGAATGATAGAGTTCTCTACAATGCTAAAGTGAATAGAAGAGAACTACACCCCAAACAGAGTGAGTACCCTAGAGTCTCAATGAGATCTACCAAATATGAGTCTTTATCAAATGAGCCTACAGTACTCACTGAAAGGCTCTTAGAGGACTGGCTTTTAAAGTTGAGTGGGTGTGGGGGCACCTGGGTAGCTTAGTCAGTTAAGCGTCCAGCTCTTGATTTCGGCTCAGGTCATGATCTTGCAGTTCGAGAATTTGAGACCCATATCAGGCTCTGCACTGATAGTGCGGAGCCTGCTTAACATTCTCTCTCTCTGACCCTCCTCTGCTCTTGCTCTCTCACTCTCTCAAAATAAATAAGCTTAAAAAAAAACAAAAAAAAACTTGAGCGGGTGTGCATCAGAATCACCTAGAAGGGTTGTTAAAGCACGAATTCCTGGACTCCACCTCCCAAGCACTGTGTTCCCAAGTGAGGCTGATATCATGCTCTGGAGACCATGCTTCAAGATAGCACTATCTTATAGTCCTCTCCTTTTTTGTGAAAATTAGACAAATGTGGTTTTCAAAGGTGTTTCAGATTCCAGAGTCGCCCAAGGGGAATTCTCTTCTCCCACTTCAATGAGAGTAACTGCACTTTTATCAATTGCTTATGATAACCTGCACAGGAATGTATTTGATAAAGCCTGTTCTGTACCCATTGCAAATGAGTTTGAAAGCCGTGACACTGAGAGGATTTCTAAGAGCCCTTCAGACTCTGTTCTTCTACAAACGTCTGTAAATTGGTGGCCCAGAAGAACCTTAAACATCTTTGTATCATGATACCCTGATATTGTGCAGACTTAATTAATCCCCAAATGAATCCCCAAATTACCAACTTGCCCCTGGTTTAAGAGTAGCTCAGTAGTAAAGTGGCTTCATAAGCCTAAAGCACCCAACACAACATCGTGTACCATTTCAACAACTTGAATGTGAACAATGTTCTCTGGAAGGAAATGACTCGCTTCCAGGAATGGAGCTGATGGTTTTCAAAATTTAGCCTCCACCGGCCTTTCCCCTGGTACTTAAAAGCTAATTAAGCATTTGCTGATTCAGGGTTTTCATGCATTTCCTCCTTATTATACTCCTTGGGTTTAGGTGCTGGATCTGTGTTCAGTAAACACCACCAAACCAATCCCTTTGGAATTGTCAGTATCACCAGCTCACAGGAGGCATAAGAAACTTTTGGGGGTCAGGGAGGCTAAAGACCACAGCGGTAGATAGTTAGCAGGCAGTGGCCTGGTAGACTTCGGATGTCCTCCAGAGCATTGTTTAGGTATCTTAAGTCCTCATAGCCTTTCCCTGAGAAAATTGCTTAGTGGACTGAACGTTGGGACCTTGTTGAATAGTAATAAATGTTATTGATATCATTGTCCATCAAGTATTGGTGCCAAGCATTCCGCCAGTATTATGTATCATTTTCCTAAGAGGCATTTTCTCATACACATTTTTCTGCTTTCTCCATAACACCCAAGGTAAACTTTCCAACCTCCTCTCCGGTCCCCAGAAGAAACTGAAGGCCAGCATGGTTAACTCTAATTCCTGAGGCCTCTCAGCTAGAAGAAGCATGTATAGTTGGGATTTGTTCAAGAATCAGCTCACCATAATGGTTATCAGTTTGCAAATGGCCCCACTGGTCCCTCCCCTCTGTACCAGTGATGGTCCCTTATCTCCTGGGAGTCTGAAGATTTACACTGTGAAGACTGGCAGCCATAGTTCACATTTTGAAATCACTCCTCCAGGCTTCTCTTAGCCTTGTCCTAATTTCTTTCAGACTTCAGGCCCAGGGTCCTCCAGCTGTGCTGAGCTATGGCAGCCTTTCCAAGTGAGTCCAGCTGGACCTCGTCTGCTAGACTGATGCCCAGCAAAAGCATAGCTCTTCATAGTCCACGGCACTCAGAAGCAGGAATCAATTAACTTTTAGGACAGGAAAAATAGATCACTTGGATTGCTGAAGCAGGGATAGCTTCTGTAGCAGTTAAGAGAAACGAGTCTGGAAAGTGAACTGCTGTGTCCACAGTTCAGGAGCACAGCGGGTTTGTGGAGTAGAGAGTGCTCTAGTGACCAAGGCCTGGGATGTTTATCGACAGACCTGGCCCATGCAGAATGCCATCCAGAACATGGGGCATTGTTCATAATGATTGAAGAAGATGAGCTAGAACACATCCAAGGATACCTCTTTGATTCTTGGGGTAATTCCCTAATGATATTAAAAATACAAAAGAATGCCCATTGTGAGCTGGCCCTGTATATTCTTAAGATACCTCTAATACTCTTGGGGGAGCAAAAGAGAAAACTATATAGAAAAACTTGTGTTGTTCCATGAAAAAAACCAAAAAGCACCCTGTGACTTCATTTTAAATTAGTTGTGAATCATGTTCGATCTATAAAGTAGATGGTGTGAGCAGTGTCCACTAGTGTGTTACTGAATATGCTAGAACCCCGATATAAACCTGGCGTTAGGCGCAGTAGTCAGAAGTGCCCTCACCCATCAAGATGCCATGCTGCTGTGCTGACATGTTCCACCATATATCCTGAAGATGGATGTCACATTCCAGGTAACAGGAAAATCAAGGACCATTTACAAGTTTTGCTGTAAAACGTGGGATGCAGTACATGTTTTCATCTTGCCATAAATTCTCACAAGATGCTACTTTATTCTAAGTGGTGGCCCCAACTCCCAGGATGGAAATTTTAAATGATTTCCCAGTACTGAGCTTCCTGTACAGCATTGCCAGGCCAGGCAGCACTTTAAACAATTAAAAATGATCATAGATACGGACACCTGGGTGGCTCAGTTGGTTCAGCGTCTGGCTTCGGCTCAGGTCATGAGTTCAAGCCCTGTGTCAGGCTCTGTGCTGACATCTCAGAGCCTGGAGCCTGCTTCAGATTCTGTGTCTCCCTCTCTCTCTGCCCCTCCCCTGCTCATACTCTGCCTCTCTCTTTCTCTCAAACATAAATAAACATTAAAAAAATGATCATAGATAGCAGTGGAAAAATATCAGGTAGCTCTCCCAAGTGCAAATAGAGAAATATCTCTGAGATACAGTATTAAATGAAAAACATGTGGTGTAAATGTATGTAGGTACACTGTTTACATTTTCTTGAAGGCTACACACGAAATTCCCACCAGTAGTACCTTTGGGAAGAAGAACTAGAGGTAGAGGACAGAACAGAGAAGGGAGGCTTCTATTTTTCATTTCACATATTTTCATAGATTTCCAACATTTTGCCACATGTGTATATTATTTTTACTGTCAAAATTTTTATAAGAACTGCTGTATCTACTTATCAGCAATTCATAATAGAAAGATATTTTCAAACAAAAAAGCAGGAAGGGATTGTAGTCTTATAATAAAGGATTGCCCATCCAATTAGGTTTTAATTAGCTGAAACAAAATAGAAAATGAACAAACATAAATGAATAGCTCTTTTCCCTAACACAGTTATCTTGATAATTGTTTGCATAGCTCCAAATATCTGCTCTAAGGTGGCAGTGAGTTTGCGGCCTGTCTGGATGTTGACATTGGTGATAGATGTGGGTAGCAGTGCTGGGATATAATTTCTATCTGCTAGCATTGCCCTGAGAGAAAGAGGTGGCCCCTCCAGAGGTGGTGCCTTACCAGGGGTTCTCCTGAGAAGGACAGTTGCCCTCCTGTCTGTTTAGTAAGACACTGCACCTTCCTTAACACATAATTACTGGGGTGGGATCATGTGTATGCATGTGTGTGTGCCTGCTCATTTCAGGAAAATCCTGCCTGAAGAAGGAGCATCAAAGGATGACAAGGGATATGGAGATGCAGAATCAGAGATAAAAGGGACAAAATTTTACTAGCAATCACGGCAAATATCTAACTTGCATAAGTGAAGCCAATTACTGTATTATTGCCTCCTTTTGCACTGTGCACAGTAGGGATGTCACTGGATAATGGTTTGCATGTAGAGTTAATCACTTTGATGCATTTCTGACTGATCCCAGCAAATTATGTTTTGGTTCCACTATATTAAACACAAGAGCCGGGGATTATCATTAATAAATCTAAGGCACAGCATGCATAAATCTTGAATAAATCAAATATCAATTACATAGGCAGTATCTGCTGACATCTGCCTTCATCAAATAATATATTTGAAATAGGTGTTATCCCAATTTGTTGAAGTCAAAGGGATCTTCGTTCAGGGAGCACAGACCCTGAACCCCAAAGAGGAAAGCAGCTGAGCCGTTGCTGGGAGAGCCCCTCTGAGGCACTCAATTTTAATCTGTGAAGACTACATTTAGATGACACTGTGAGATCCAGAGGGAAAGCTGTTGTGCTGAGGAAAGCGCCTCCAGCTATGTGCCATTTTCATCTAGGTAGTTTTTAAGTGAGGCAGGAGAGACTGAGGGGAGAAAGGAAGGAAACTGCCTAAGAGTCTAGCTGTCAGGTATAAAAACAGGCTGTTGAGGGGATGAAGGAGGACAATGACAGTACAGGCTGGCAAAATCCCTCCAGAAGTGAGGAAAGAAGGAGCGTTCATGAACATGAAGACCCCTGAAAATGAGAGGTTATGAGGACAGCATGTAGGATTCACTTAGGGAGAAACAAAGATGAGAGGTGGGGGAAAGGTGTAGGAGCAGACATGGGCAAGATTCTAGGTGAGAAACTTAACTTCATCTCCTGTTCTAACTCCCACAACCTCCCATCTGGGGGAGCTGTTAGTATTTCTTCTTATCACCTGAGGAAATTGATGGATGTGGAGTTAAATAACATGGCCAAAGCCATGCAACTCTCAAATGGCACAACAGGATTTAAGTTTGGATCTATTTGATTATGCCGCATGGCACTGGTGGTGGTGGTCACAGTGGCAGATGTGTGTGTTTGTATAGACAGGAAAAAAATGTGTGCACATGGGACAGGGGATAGAAAAGGGAGCATTGAAAATGTGTTTATTGGAAAAGGGTGTTATATGTATTTAAGTCATCCATCAACATAGAGGAGGGAGTGTCTCTACCATATCACATTCCTTCCATGTGGCCTTCTATCAGCAATGTAGAATCTCTGGTCTCCGTGGTGGTTTTTCATGGCTCCTTTGGGGCCTCCTCAGTGAAATTTCTAGGGTTAAACTCATTCTCAGGGAGGGTGGAGCTGAGTTAGGAAATGTTCTCTAGGGCACTGGCTCATCATGACAAGTAGCAGTGATTGCCTCATATATACTCTCCAGGCAAAGAAGGAGTCGAGAACCAGAAATGCAATAAGGTCGTGCACCTGAAAGAGTCCCGAGGCCTCTGCTAAGGGTGGAGATGGGGCTCCAGCGGGCCAGGTGGAGCATTTCACACACTGCTTGTCTCAACCTGAATATGCTCACCTAACAAAGAACCCAAAATTGTTTTGTTTTATTTTGTTTTTTACTATTTCTTTGATCATGCATCAAAAGAAAGAAAACCAAAAAGCAGGCTCCCCAAACTGGGCTCTCAGAGACCCCTTAAGTTTACATTTTCAAAGCAGATGTAGGTGGGAGTCCAGGCCATGTCTTTTTGGTCCGAGGATCCCATGAGATGATTTGGTGGAGGCACTTCAAGGAAGCTGAGCAGAAACAGCTCTCAGATTTCATTAAGCCACGGCTCCCCTGCATACCGAGCTATACCACATCAGACCTGCTGGGCCCCTCACCAGATATTTCCCCCTTTCTGCACTCTGCTTTCTATATCAGAACCTGCACTGGGATATTGAGAACAGTCGGTTGTCGACAGATAAGTAAAAACTGATGCGATGTCACCATAGAGATGAGCATATATTTTCAGAGTTGCAGACACACTTGTATGCATGCAATACACAGGTTTCTCCCACTATCCTGAAGTAGAGTGTCCCTATGAAACCTTTCCTAAGCTGAAATGGTGTAAAGCAAAGAAGCAGTTACTGTTTCTTTAAAGTGAAAATCCTCTTCGGATTTTTTTCAGTTAGTGAAAACAGGTACCAAGGTAAGTCCTTCATGAAAGTGAAGTGGCAAAAAGAGAACTCTCAAAGAGCAGGAGAAACCTATATTATGTATAGTTACATATACTGAGTCGGTTAATTTAAAATATTTTTAGCATTCAAGCCTAGCTCTTAGGTTATTTTCCTTGGTCTCCTTAGGGATTGTGGGTTTTGTTTTGTTTTGTTTTGTTTTTCCGTTGGGTTTTCTAATAAGAATCCTAGAGGATCACAAGAGCGTCTTCAATAGTGTATCTGCCTCCAATTGCTTAGAAGACATCATTTTGGTAAAGGAGGCTTTCAGGCTATAAAATTGTTTTCCAACAGTCATGCAAATCTGACCCAAACAGTACTATCAAATGTCATTGAAAGAATAAGCTTAAGTCTATCTTCCTTTTGCTTCAGTGCCCCACCCCCCACAAACACACATACATGCTACAAACATAGAAACACATGAGCTAATGGGAGGAGTGGGAAACCAGAAACCTTCCTCTTTATGGAGTCCACTCTCCATGTAGTTTTCTCTCTGCAGGTTTATTTTGCTCAGTTGGAGGTAACACCATGACCTGGGCCAATAGGAAGCCAAAAGAGAGTTCACTGGGGAAGCTAAAACTTTCTGGTCCAATTTGGAATAAGGTAGATTAACCTGGAAAAGAGTGTGGAAGAGTGGAGACATCTTTTGCACTAGCTCCATAATCCTGACCATGCTTCTCTGAGCTCAAAAAAAGAAAAACTGCATTCATTGGCTTTCTGTCGTAAAACTGCTTTTGCTTGTTCACTATTGAGGAAAATTAAGGCAGGCCCTGGAGTCTGGGGTGGCTAGCACCGGCAGGTAACAATCAGGAGCGCTGGAAAGGCAATTGAGGAAGCAGCAGGAAACTATCATGTATTGTTAAAATAATGCCTCAAGTTTAAGGAGAAAAGAAAAACAGTATAAGGATTAGAAAACACACAGGTATATTCTATGCCATGTGTGTTCATGTATGTGCATGTACATGTACAGAGTGAGAAAGAGATTTTTACACAATCTGTGGTGGTTGATTTTAGCCACAGCCACAAGCAATAATCTAATCGAAAGACTACCTTTGGAGGGGTGGCCGGGTGGCTCATTCGGTTGAGTGTCTGACTTCTGCTCAGGTCATGATCTCCCGGTTTGTGGGCTTGAGCCCCACGTTGGGCTCTGTGCTGACAGCTCAAAGCCTGGAGACTGCCTCAGATTCTGTGTCTCCCCCTCTCTCTGTCCCTCCCCTGCTCACACTCTGTCTCCCTCTCAAAAATAAACATAAAAGAAAAGAAAGAAAGACTACCTTTGGAGAAAATGGATTCTAAGGTCTCTATATAAATATTGCACCATGAGGCATTTGCCGTTTATAATAGGCCCTCCTGAGAAACTGACCCTTGGAATATAGAACTGAATGTGAATGGTTTGGAATATAGACTCTGTTGGCATTAAGGATGAGCCATCATGATGGTGCCCTTTGATGATGATTGCAATGTGCATAAAAATGGAAATTTAAATGACAGCATATATTTTTTTTAAATTACACTTTAGATTCAAAAGGATACACTGATGTAAAAATATATTGCAAGTCTGAAAAGACAATTAACATAGAAGACTTATTCTTTCAGTCAGCAAATATTGTAAGAAATATTTTCTGACTGTTTACTTTCTCCCAGGCTGAGGCCTGAGGATGTAGAAGGTACTAGTTAGAAATACCATCATCCAAATAAGTGTATCAAGGTCAAATAACTAGGATGACACAAATCGTGCATATTCCTGTACTTAGATGATGGGCAGGGCAAGAGCCAATGTAGAAGGTGTCTGTCTAGAGGCTTATTCTCAGCCTTCTGGTTTTGCCATCAACTAACTGTATGTGATTGTTGAACAAGCCACTTAACCTCAGCTTTTAGCAATCTTAATTGTAGGGGTTGGACTGTATGGTGCCAAGCTATCAGTGATTTAGAAATCTTTTCTTAAGAAACCTACTGATTCTCATAAAACCGAGGAATACCGGTTAAAAATTTTTTTGAAAAGGGTGAAGCCACCACTAATTAAGGGGGCAGAGTTGGGCACGTTTTTTGTTGTTTACATCTGTGCCTTGTTACAAAAGTCTCCACGTCACTGTATGTTGTTATGTCTCTGTGCAACCCTGAGTGTTTGTCTGCTTTGGAGAGGTCACAGGATGGCCGTCCCGAAAACCTCTTTGATCCTCTATCACCATATCCAATCGGCCTGCCTTGTAGGGGAGAACTTAGGAGTGGAAAGAGTACAAACTCTGTTGATGTGTAGATGTGCTTATTATTTAACCAAGATTCCCACACCCAGGTCTGTGTTTTACAATAATTTTCCTGGCAATTTTATTTTCAAATATTACTGGCACGTTGCCAGTTATCCCGATAGCAAAAGTCTCATTGTTTTAACACATAGTCAGCACAACAGTGCGCGTGCGCGCACACACACACACACACACACACACACACACACACACACACACAGAGTCCACATTTAAAATTTGTGTTTTCTTAGTGCTTTCCCCCTAGGCAGCACAGATTTCATTTCATCATCTTACCACAACCCTAGCAAGCTTTCAACACAACAGGGTCATTTAGGAATAATTATTATGAGCATGTGTGAATGAGCCAAGAGCTCTGGTGATATACACATGGTATAAGAATAAGAAAATTCACATTCCACCTACTCCCTTTACCTAATATATGCTTAGAGTTCAGTGACATTTTTGCTATTTGAGCAGGAAGCAAATTGGATTCTTGGTTTCCTAAGAAATATTTACAGCAGAAATTCTACCCACCTCTCAGCATCTCAAGAAATCAACCTGAGAGCTTCCTTGGTCTCAGCTCCACTATGCATAGAGCACGTGACTCACCAATTCTTCCTTTCCAATGCTCCCCGCTTCCACTGGTAACCCCTGAACAGTTTATTTCCAAAGCTTACTGAAGAATGCTGACCTTACTTACCTGTTTCCGGGACATCCTCTGGGAAGAAAACAAATTAGAAAAACAGAGCTGTGAGTTCATAGTCTTGGGTAGTTTCAAATGTAGCTAATTTTCTTCTAGGCCCTATGGGAGCTGGATGATTTTCTAACCATCCAGATTAAAACAAGAGTGCTACTAATTCAGCAGAGGCCTTGTAGCACCATTTCATTTTGTGAAGATGCCATTTGTTAAGAGGCAGAACCCAGATAAATGGCACCTTGGCCCAACTAATTCAATAATAAATGGTATCCATATGTCCACTACATGGTTTGCTCTCTGAGTGTTATTATTTATTAAAGTTTTCCTGTAACAAAAGCATATGGACTGGATTCTCCAGTCAGGGAAGCATTCTTGGGGTATGTCCTTGTGGCTATGAGAGAGCAGTTTGACCAGTGTGACTCTCGGCCTTCATTACCAACCCCTACAAAATATGGTCACCATTTAGTTGACATCCTTCACTCTGATGATTAAGAATGATGAGCTATGTAGAAAACTGGTGTTTCCACTTAACTTATTCATTCCAGGCAGTGTTTCCTGAAGCCTGAGCCAAAGGCCGTCTGCATCAAAATCATATGTGGGGGACACACTTGTTAAAAACTTCAGATTCCTTGGCTCCATTCTAGATCTACCAAATTAGTATATCTGGAAAGGACCAAGAATCTGAATTTTTAAAGAATTCTGCCACATGATTCTCTATATTTGTTAAAGTTTGAGAAATCTCTTGTCAAATAAATGGACAAATTTGAGAACTTAAAGAAAAATGACAAGAACAGGAGAATTATTGCATATGGAGTCTCACACTGTCATAAGTTTGCTACTCAAAGTGTGGTCCTTGGACTGGCTGTATCAGCATCAACTGAGGACCTATTAGAAATGTGGAGTCTTGGGCCCTATACCACAACTACTGATTCAGAATCTACGTGTAACCAGGTCCCCAGGAGATTCATGTGCACATTTAGATTTAGATTTTGAGAAGCATCATTTTAAGTGACTTACAGATCTTATTGTCATATTTGTTTTTTGTTTAGAAGTCTCATCCCCCACTTTCCTAGTTCCCTAAAACACAAGAAAATGGAACAGTGTCAAGCAGTAAGATATGAATACAATGATTAAAATCTAAGTAATTGGCTCCTTTATGACAAAGGGTCCTTTATGGCAATGTATATAGAAAAGAGAGCCAAAGATGCTTTTGGCCTAGCACTTCATCTGCTGCTAGACTCAATGAGCAGTTGCTCCTGGAAGTTAGCAGAGTAACTTTAAAGTTAAAGTTCCACTGCAGCTTGGTTTAAAGAAGAAGGTCTAACAGTAGAACCCTTTTAAGAGGGAATCAGTCGTTCTGAAAGGTAGTGAGTTTCTCATCCCTGGAAGAGTTCAATCCAAAGCTGGATAATCATTATAAATGAATACTTTGTGGAAGGGATACAAATCAATACAAGATCGGTGGTTAGTGTAGATGACTTTTACATTTGAGATTATTTGATTCAATACTCATTGCAACTTTATGTTCTAAATTTTAAATATATGTACATATATGTACACACATACATATATGTGCCAATATGTTGTATGTAACTAAAGAGTATCTATGTTTAAGTTTCTCTAAGATTGTTCCTATGAAGAAATTCATTAATCAAGAAATCAATCTTTTGCTAGACCAAGGTTTAGGAACAAGATATAGTCTTTATATATCTCATGGACAAAAAAAAAAAATTATCAAACTCATTCTTAGATGCCATTATTTCAGGCTCCTTCCCCCATCCATTTATTCATTCACAAAAAAATTATTTGTTGACTTCCTGCAATGTGCTCTGGTGTAGAGAGGACAGAGCCAAAATGTGGAATTTTCCAGCAATCCTGACACCTAGAAGTTGTGCAGCCAAGGTACTTAATTTTTAAAGGGCTGCTTAGCCATTCTAGGTCTTTGGTTTGTCATTTATAAAATGAGTAGAATAGTAGAAGTTACCTCACAGGATTGTTGGGAAGATTAAGGAGTGAGAATATGTGAACCACTCAGAACGATGGCTGGCACATAGTAAATGCCAATAGTAAACACTATTTAAGTGTTAGTTTTCTTCCTCTTCCTCCTCCTCCTCCTCCTCCTGCTGCTGCTGCTGCTGCTGCTTCTGCTTCTGCTTCTCCTTCTCCTACTCTTTCTTCTCCCTTCTCCCTTCCCCCTTCCTCCCCCTCTCCCCCTCCTTCTTCCTCCTTCTTCTTTCTCCCCCCCTCCTCCTTCTCCCTCTCTTCCTTCCTCTCTTCCTTCCTCTCCTTCTTTCTCTCCATCATCACCACCACCACCACCACTACCACCACCACCATCATCATCATCATCATCATCATCATCATCATCAATACTATTCTTACTACAGGTCAAGGGAACATAAAAACAAATAGGACAGGACTGCTTTGCTCTAAAGTTTCACTGTAGCTAGAGAAAGTGTGTAGGTAAAGAGAAGAGGAGAAGAGACAGTTGCTGTGATGAGGGATGGTGCCACCAGCTCTGGGAATGTCTGCAGAGGACTCCCAAGGGAGGATGAAGATTTTTGAGCTGGGTTTTGGCAACTGAGGGGGATCTTCCAGGTGGAGAAGGGAGAAAGCGGTTTCAAACTGAAGGAAGAGCCCTCTCTGGTTAGCAGTCCTGATGTTGTCTTCCTTAAATTGGTCTTACTCCCTTCCTTTTAGTTGAAACCTATTCTTTCTGCTCTGCCCTAGCTCTTGGCTGTCGCTCTCCTGGGGGCATCGTGGGGCACTTCAGAGCTTAGAGAGCAGAACCACATTCACAGGGAGGGTGGTGTCGCCAAGGGAGGAGGAGAGGCAGCAGTATTTTTCCAAGAAAGTAGTGAGGATGATTGCATTAGAAGGTGGGTAAGCTTCCTTCAAGAAAGCTGGTGGAAAAAAAGAAAACAAAACATTTTTCTTTCTCTGATGTCTGCACGCCCAACTCCACCTTCATGAGCAAAGTGGCTTATCCTGGTCCTGCTGCCAGTCTTCCTGTCAAATATTCAGATCTCTCTGAAAATGATGCCATTTGGTAACTTTTCCTTGTCACCTGTGGTTCATACTATTTTAGTATGATAATACTATTAATAATAAACAGTTCACACTATTTACTCCAATATATTGCCTATTCATCTCCATTTCTACTACTCATTTCATCACACCTTCCTTTGGAAAGCAAAAGCAAAGACCTTTCACTGGTTTTACTTACCTGAGGAGGCTCTTTTAGGAAAATGCTGCTTTTTATATCCCACATTTTGTTCCCAGCCTGACTCATCTAGGTGAGGGTGAAAAATGAGATCTTTAAAAAAAATTTTTTTAACATGTATTTATTTTTGAGAGAGAGAGACAGAGCGTGAGTGGGGGAGGGGCAGAGAGAGAGGGAGACACAGATCTGGAGCAGGCTTCAGGCTCCGAGCTGTCAGCACAGAGCCTGATGCAGGGCTTGAACTCAGAAACCATGAGATCATGACCTGAGCTGAAGTCGGACGCTTAACCAACTGAGCCACCCAGGTGCCTCAAAAATGAGATCTTTGGACCAGAGGAGTTGTAGAAACAAGGGGATGAATGATGGCAGCAAGAACATCCTTGGCTATCATAGTGATACCACCAAAACCCACACCAGAGCCATGAGGCACCACATTCCCCTGACATCCTTACCTATACTCTCCCAACTTCTGTGTGTCTTCAGTGTCCTAAATAAAAAAGGACAGGGGTGTTGGGAAGTGACAGGGTATTTCCATTTTAATCCATGTCCACAGGAGATTTTCTTCACTGACTTCTTGCTGACAGGGCCTGTCTGTATATTTTGGATTCATTTTAGCACAGACTAAGCAAGTTCTGAGCTGGGAGGTGAGAAGTGGCAGACTAAATGGGGGTCAGGAAGGGGAACACATATAGAAGAGGGGTGTTGTCTCTAATGAAAACGGACAACACTGCAGATGCGGTCTAGTCCCTCATCCTACATGAAACTGCAGCCTGAGGCTTGTCCAGATTGTATGTATAAGCTGTTGGAATCCAGGATATTGAATCACTTTTGAAAATAGACTCAAATTCAGATCAGTCCAGAGCAGAATTCCCTTTGGTGTGTTTCCCTGGCATAACTGTTGAGGAAGGATCTAAAAAATCTAGAGACTTGAGGTGCCTGGATGGCTCAGTCGGTTGAGCATCCAACTCTTGGTCTCAGCTGAGGTCATGGTCTTATGGTTTCGTGGGTTCAAGCCTTGCATCAGGATCTAAGCTGACAGCGTGGAGCCTGCTTGGGTTTCTTTCTCCCTCTCTCTATGCCCCTCCCCTACTTGTGCTGTCTCTGTCTCTCTCAAATAAACCTTTAAAAAAATCTAGAAACTAGAAACATCATTAGAACCACCTTTACAACAAATCTTTTACTTCCTATTATTTACAGCCACTGTCACAAATTATTATTGTTTGTTAAAAATATTTGTTGGATTCATTTCTTAATTCTCCCCTGGGAGTTAGTTTGGGTTTAGTCATGAATCTCTCCCCTCTGTCTTTATGATAGAGAGACGTGAGCATTCATTTCATCCAAGATATTATATAGATAAGAAACTCACCATTAAACTTGCTGTCAAGGAAGTTCCAAACTAAAGCATAAAAATTATGATGAGTTTGGGCAAAAAGGCCCATCCACAGCTATCTAATACTACATATGGATTATCTGGGTATATGAGATACCTGATTTTCAGCCCAAGGAAACACCATGTGAGAAACATACATTATCACAATCTGGCTATATTTTATGCTCCCTTTCCATCGTCTGGGATAAATTGTGTGTGTCAAGTTTGGCAAGCGTGGGTGAGCTAAATGGAGCTGTTAGCTGTCTTTTCAACATATTTATCTGTTTCATTGCCTGCTCTAGGATGTCTTTGTGATCATTATATAGGGATCAGAGATAATAGACCATTTGAAATCTTACTTCAATTAAAACTTAATCCTCAGATGTCAATAATAGTGTTTTATACAGAAGGTTACAATGAAAGCGGTGTCTTTTGTGCATATCATTAAAACAAACAAAAAAAAAGCAAGAATAAGAAATGGCCTGAACATTTTCCAAAACTGGATACTTGACACTGTCTCATGAACCTTAGTCACTGTGATAAAATTATGGTTATGTTTCAGTATCTTATGCAAATTGACACAGTCACATAAAATTTATAAGGAAAAAAAGCACATAAAATTTACTATCTTCCAGCTTTAAATTCACTCATTATTACTGTTTTTTGTTTTATACGAGAGAATTGGCTACAGAAGACAGTTTTATTTTATAAAATGAAGAATATAATCCAAGATTATAAGGGATTAAAGCTTCTAATTTATATTGTACACTAGGACATCCAGAAGATTTCAGAAAATAGAATGTATTTGTTGATGGCAGGACTGTTGAGGAAGGAGCGACTGGAAAAAAACTTTTTAGCAAGCCACGAGCTTGGAGGAACACTCTGTCCATTGCAGCGCACCAGGTAAACGATTTCACCAAAATAAATGTTTTGTGAAGGTGATGGTGATGTTGATGAAAGTTCCTCTGCTGCTCATTCTACAACATTGGTGGGGTTAAAGACGTTCTCTATAGTTTACCCGAAAATAGCAAAGGTATGCATCTATTTCCCTTCCTCTTGTTAATAGTGCCCTGAATTTGGTCTCCATTTTTACCCCTACACTGTGAAGTCCAAGTGCTTCAGTGCAAGCTGACCCCATCTTCAGTCCAAGAAATTATACGTGATCAGTATATCTAATCACAGAGGCCACAGTGATTGGATCAAGATGGGCAGGTGATACCTTTTTTCCAGGAAGATGTCAGGAGACTGTCAGAGGTATTGCTCCTGGGGAAGAACTTGCCCAGCCTTCCATAGAAGCTGTCTAGAGGCTCTCTCTTCCTTTTGTTAGTGTATAATGTATCTGTAAGGTCAAAAATTATTGCAACACCTTACTACCATGAGCAGTGACATCTCCAATGGGAGGAGGATAGAATGTAGTGAATTATAGAAAAACAGAACCCTTATCAATACATGTTGGAATCACATCTTACCTCTGAACTTTTCAGTTACATGAACAAATAAATTCCCTTTATCATTTAGGTCAACTAAGTCAACTTGAGTTGAGTTTTGTGTTATTTGTAAACACATCCTAACTAGTGATATATAGCACTTATTGTATGCACCATGAAAAAAATCACTATTGCAAAGCTTTAGATATATTACTTTATTTCATCTTCACAACAACCCTTTGAGTACCCTTAATGGGCTGTTATCATCCCCATTCTAAAGAGACAACATTGAGTCACAAATAAATTAAGCAAATTGCAAGAAATTTTAAAAAGATTGTAAAGGTTAAAACCAGATTGAAACCTAGGTGGGCTGAATCCATTACCCATGTCCTTAACCACTATGCTACCATACATAATCTACCTCTGAGTGTCAGGCAAGACACTAGCAAAAATCCTAGATATCTTAGTCCTAAAGATTACTGTAGAGGAGATATTGGCATATTATGCTGATAATCAGTTAATATCCTCTCCTGGATATTGCAAAGCCTTTATGGCCTATGGCCGATTCATCCACTCAACATTTATTCAACAAATATGTGTTGACTGCTAACAATGTGCCAGGCACTGTTCTAAGTACCAAAGATACAATGCCTGCTCTCATGGAGTTTACATCTAGTAGTAGCAACTGACAATTAATAAATTAAAAATTAAGTACACAATATTTGTAAATGTTATCAAGAAAATTAAAGCAGGGTAAAGGGGCTTTCCAAGGAAGGCTGTAAAAATAATGATTACTACAGGAACATTTAATGTAAACTCATCAACATAATTATATTAAAAGTTTCCAAGGGCAAAGAGCTAATGTTGAGAGGTGGGCAGGTAGAGAATTACTCCGTTCTAATCCACAAACAGACATCACAAGTTCAAGCAGATCAGTGACACCACAATCCTTGATATATTTTCCATCTCTGTCACACCCAAGTGTGGATATCAGGAAAATTGGAATGCCTAGAAATCCATACAGAAATTGTAAAAAAGTACAATCAGTCACAGATGTAGGCATCCAGATGATCATGGCAAATGGCCCTCAGATAATCAGTTACCTTTTCAGCAGGATAGGTTGGAAATGCAGGCACCAGATCAACAACTAGAGCCAAAGGTCAGCAGACGACCCTGGTCAGGAACTGTCAGAGAAACAAGAGATACCTGGGGTCTGGTGTGAGGGGTGGACAATATGTATAGTCCAAGAAAAATCACAGAAGCCAGCTAACAGCCAACCCTAGATGCAGTATGATTTTAAGCAAGATAGTATAGGTACTTTGGATTCCTTTTATACTGCCAGGATCAGGAACTAGTCTCTGAACCCATAAGAAGTTATTGCTATCAATTGGAATTTAAGAGAAATCCCTCTGGAAAAGCTTTTGATCCTGTTTATATATGAATGATGGGCTGAAAGAAGTTTTCTAGACTGGTTAAAACCATTTGTACTGGGGGGGTGCCTGGGTGGCTCAGTCCGTTGAGCGTCCGACTTTGGCTCAGGTCATGATCTCACAGTTCATGAGTTCGAGCTCCGCATTGGGCTCTGTGCTAACAGCTCAGAGCCTGGAGCCTGCTTCAGATTCTGTGTCTCCCTCTCTCTGCCCCTCCCCCACTCATGCTCTGTCTGTCTCTCTCTTTCTCTCTGTCAAAAATAAACTTTAAAAAAAATTTTAAAAAAAATTTGTATTGGGCAACAGTTAAGAGTAAATGAGTAAACAATTAGGAAAGAGCTAACTAATCAGTAGCACTTACTGTATCTTTGAATTGTGTTTTAATTGCATACATTTGAAAAGAGATTAGTAATAGCAGTTACTAATAGATTAGTAAGACTAACTATTAAACTATTAAAAATGAAACATGATCAGTTCTCTTCCAATTAACCATACAGTTGCTATTCTTGACTGTTGAGACCACACATCCAAAAGCAAAGCACCAAAGCAGCTTCTCCTAAGTTGCAAATGGATGTTGAAATTCTGTCAAAGTTGGTAAAATTGACACTCCTAGGAAGTCTGAGTGATCCCACTGACTTTCTTTACACAAAGGAATAAGGTACAGTTGCTTCCCCAATCTTTTTGCCTTGTTCTCAATAAAAATTGGCTTTAACCACAATAAAGCATGTTGAACCATCTACTTAAATTAGATGCCTCGCCCATCATAAAAGTTAACTGTTTTATGCCTGGGGTTATTTACACTGACCTACATAAGTCATGGACCTGAATAATCGTTTCCAGGGCTCTCTCAACCCAGCTCTAATCTTCCACTGTATATTAAGAATGGTCTTGCTTACAAAGTGAGTTTGTGGTTTCCTTTCTCTTTTTCTTTTCATTACCCACGTGGCCTGAAAGCTGCCTTTTGGATCAGCAGTGGGCCACCAGGTTTGAAGCAACCAGGCCGTTATAATGGCAGCAGAGAGAAGGAAACAAGTCTCTGGGGAATTCACACTTGAATCATGAGAAGTCAGGGAAAGGTGCTCTTTCACAGGAGAACTGAAGGACCACATAAGGTCTGGCTCTCCCAACCCAGTGGGCTGAATAGGGAGGGAGAGGTAGCCAGCAGTAGATTTGGCTCTGCACACCCGCACGCATGCACTGCTTAAGCTGTCAAATCACCTTTGTTCATGATGATAGAAGAGGAAATTGGAGAACAGAGTTAATGTTCATACCAGTGGGTCAACAAGAGTCACTTCTTCCCCTCCACCGGACCTGCAGCAGTAATGAGCTCAGGAACCTTAGTTGATCCACCTGTGAAAAGCACAGGAAGGGTGGTCACTGTCTAGGTCTTCACCCGCCATTGAGTCTGATGCTATTTTACAGCTTCAGGGAACAGCAGGAAAGCTACCAGGAGTGTGGGCTAAGTCATCAGAGGGAGCAGAATGGCTTCAAGGAATGGGGCCCATGGATTCTAGTGTGTGCTGGACTGCCGTGTTCACATCCAGGCTCCATCACTTCCAGCTCTAAGAAAAATCAGACTTTACCTAGGCCTTTCCTAAAATGGGGATGATCTTTGTGCCTACTGTTGTAAGGGTTAAGTGGGATAATTTTAAATGCTAGGCCAATAACAACTCCATTCATTTTAACTATTGTCATTATTATGAAGGAAAAGTCCAGGGCTCTCTGCTGAGAGAGCAACAGTGGTTCCTAACTGTGTTAACCCTCACTGCACATCCCCTAGTGTGTTCCTTGGATTGCACAAAGCCTACTCTTCTGATTGCCTGAACCGTTACAATTATAGTTCCACTTTATGAGCACAGACATACTTATCTAATGCTCCTTTGCTCATCAATTCATTAGGTCCTTCCCCCACTAGGATTGCAAGGTCTTTCTAGATAAAGTTCACAGGTTTTGCCTCTACTGGACCATGCCCTCCCTGCACAGCCCTGCCCCCAATCCCACATCCCTTCCTTCTCTGCCCTACACATAACTGAGCATAGAACACTTTTCACATCCTACTGTAATGGTCTGTTCTCATGTCTGTTTTCCCACTAAATTGTTATCTCTTTAATGCTAACGACTGCATCTTATGGATGAGTTGTATGGTGGGCGTAGCATGACACCCATAACATTGTAGATGATAAGTAAATGTTTGTTGAGTGAAAATGTAAATAAAGGAAAAGCAAGTGCTCTTATTGCATAAGATGCGTTTTTTAGGATAACCTTCCAGCTGGCTTGTGTGCATCCTGGTACCTTGGTCAGGAGTAGTCTGAGAATCCCCAGGAAAGTCAACCACAAAGTACTATAATTATAGCCTATGTGCATCTGTGTGTATGTGTGTGTATCTTTCTTTCCACTTCCCACCCCCCCAAATTCTTTCTCTTCCTTCCTATATTTTTTCTTATGTTTGTGTGTGGGTATGTGTGTGTGTGTGGTCACTTTTCCAGAAATTGCAAGGTTTCTGTATAAGATACAGATGACTTGATAGAGGATACAGGTGGCTGGATTTGGCACTCCACATTTATTTCACCTTAACTATTACCAATGCCTAAGATCTCCTTCCAACATACTGTCCAACTGCAGTGAGGTCACCAGACTCTGCAATTTAGCTAGGCTGGATAATAAGGGAGGTCACAGTCCAAGGCCATTTTCAAACCACAGGATATATTCTCAGCCAGGCAAAGTGGAAGAGCCCACTGATCCTTGGGGATAGAGTAACTTTTTGTAATTACATAAGAGGGCTTCATTCCTTGGTGGCCAAGCTAATAACCTGACATACACTGGTTTCCTTCCCAAAGCAAATGGAACTTGTTATTTTTTTTTCTACTATAAAATGTGTGCCTAGTCCCCACGTCTTGAATGCATCAGGTCTTCCTGCAAAATGGTGCCATTCTTATTTTCTCTAAAGTTATCTCCAGCTTTCATAAGGTTGGTCAAAGAAGATATTACAAATGAATGCACTATACAAGTTACAGTTATATTTCCCCACTGTCAGAGGGATCAATGGAAGTAAAAAATGAATCAGAATAAGCAAATAAAGCCATGTCTTCTCCATTCCTATCATTGGCTAGCAGAATTCAAGCAATGCAAGGAATATTTACAATAGGTTACCCTGGGTTTGTATATGCTTGGAGCACCTTTGCTCATTTAACCCTGCTCCCTCTCCCCAGCACCAGTAGGGCCTCCTCTTTACCTGGTGACATTTCTGGGTCTTCTTTGCTCACTACAGCCACAGCTTTTAAGCCAAATCCTTAGGAATTCCTCCCTTTCTCCCCTGACCTTTTCAACAGTTAATACATTTTAAGGTTCGTGTACTTGACGTGTATTTACAAATCTGTCTAGTAGGGACACCAAGGGTCCAGTCCTTGCATTCACTTGAGACAACAAAATTTTACTTTTGGTATTATCTTCAAATGGCTATATCCTGTTATTTGTCCATTTAGTGTCACAGAAATACATAGGATTGAAAAAAGTTATACAGATTGAAACTATATTCTTATTACTAGACCACACTGCTATTAGGGTACCATGTATTAATACATATCTTGTTAATAAACCTGTAATTAACTTCTGAATAACACAATTATACTGCATTTTTTCTTTAAAGTGTTAACTTGTTAAATATAAACATTTAAAAACCCTCTACAATTCTTCGTAACCCTGCTTTGAGGTATCTTCATTATATATATGAGACGTCAAAGGAATGAGAAACAGAAAAAGAGGTGGCCCCATCTTCTCTCACACGGAGAGGCCCCAATGTAGTTAAGACCCCAGGCACCTTAGGCTGTAGCTGGAACTTTTTAGGGGTCCTGCACTTCATTTGTGAAAGAGACAGCATGCCCTTTGGTTACAATGGTCCCCTTGTGGTAAATAAGAGGTCCCCTGGGAGGCCTGAGACATGGTCCTGATTTTCTTTTCCATTTTGTCCCATTCGTGTGCCTCCTGTCTGGACTTGAGGAAAGCAGATAGCTAAACATTTTAAATAAGAAATGTGAATTATGTGATGTCGAGCCATCCCACTTAAAAAAAAAAAAAAGATAATTCTGTGGATTCTAAAAGCAAATGGTGGACTATAACATAGGGAATTAGGCACTAAATTTCTATTAATTCATAAAAACTAAAATAGAATCCATTAAGAGTGGTAGGGTATTGGTGTGAAAGGAGATGTAAATTATCCACGATCATGCTTGAAATGCAAAACCTGATCATGTTTGGCATCAGGCCAGCTACCATTAAAGTAATTATTTTTAATCATCAGCGCTTGGTGACATGAATACTCATATTTGTTGATTTACTGAGAAAAGCACTTTATATTGTAAATAAAAAGGATGGAAAAATATACATTTGGATTTCAGAACAAATAATGATGATTATTCTTGCTTTTGAGAGTCTTCCTTTTACAAAGCCATTTTTTGAAAAAGCCTGTTTCCACGTGGCTCAGTTGTGGCCCTAGCTTAAATGTCAAGGGGGGCAGGTGTGAACTTATTTTTATGTCCTATTTTTTAATGGGATAACTAGGTGTATTCTTAAATAAGATTGGGGAACAGAGGATTTCTGGTGATTTCTTTAATGGTAACCAAAGAAGATGTAGAAAATAGTTATTAAAATGCACCCAAAGAATTGCCACAAACACCCTCATAAACCTTGGGACAAATAATTACTTTTCTTCTACTTCAATTTGCCATGTTCTGCTGGGATTTGAAAGGTGAATCATGTTCACCAGGGAAATGGGAGCCAGAAGGGCATTCCAGGCAGGTCAGACATGCATGCAAAAGAATCTAGTAGACAGCACTGTGTGGGTGGAAGGGAGAGAAGTGTCAGAATGGAGGGGGATGAGGCTTGAGAGTGGACAGGCTGAAGAGTGTGGAAGACTTTCTGTCATGTGCAAGGGAGAAGATGTCATCTCTTAAATATGTATTTTCAAATATACATGCATTTAAAAATCACCCCAACTTGCTGAAAACTGTAAATTCCTAGGTCTTACCAACTCCCCTTTCCCTAAAGATTCAGATTCCATTATCCCAGGGCAAGGCCCAGGAATCTGCATTTTAACCAGCATATTGTTGCACCGCCTCCCCTCACCCCTGAACTGACTTGAGGCAAACAGTCTCCCCTTGTGCAGCTCTTTTGTGAGTAATGGGGAGCCCCTGAAGGATGTTGAACAGAGAAGTGATCACTTTGTTGGCAGTCTTGAGAATGGACTGCCAGGGGCAAGACGGTGGGCAGGGAGATCAGTTATTTCAATAACTGAATTAGTGTCGTAGGGCTGGGGTGGGACTGAGGGAGTGGAGCTGGGAGATACCAGATGGGGTAATTTAAGAGGATAGGAGGCCAGAGAGAAAAGTCCTAGTGATCCTGGTACTTTGGCCCAGGTGACTGGGGGTGGGGAGGGTTGCTACCAATTAACACAGGAAGAAGAGAAGGGCTTTTTCCCTCTTGTCTTCTGAGGGTAGGGGGGTTGGAAAGGAACTCCTGGGGGAATGAATGTACTTGCTAGGCAAATGGCACTTGATTCATCTGTGGGACAACTTGATGGAAAGCATGAGGTAGTTCTGAAGTTCAGAAAGATGGTGTGAGTTTGAGGAACAAACTTGCAAGTCATCAGTTTAGAATCAGTAAGTAAATCCATGGGCAAGAAAGAGGCCACCTGGGGAAAATTTGTAGAGAGGACGAGAAGAGAAGAGACTTTGTTTTCATGTAATGAGAAAAGATTGCAAGAAGTCTGCTACCTTCTCTTGCTCTGGAGAACCACTGCTCTTCAGTTTTTCTCTTCCTATCCATTTCCCCATTGGTGGGCCACTGAATGAAGTCTGATATTAGCTATCTGCAGCACCAACAAAAAGGAAGTCTGTTCATTTTGTTAGGATTATTTATTTATTTATTATATTCATTAGTTAACATACAGTGTAGTCTTGGCTTCAGGAGTATAACCTAGTGATCCATTTCTTACATATGACACCCAGTGCTCATCCCGAAAAGTGCCCATCACACATTAACCCACCCCCTCACCCACTTCCCCTTCCAGCAACCCACAGTTTGTTCTCTGTATTTGAGAGTCTCTTATGGTTTGCCTTCCTCTCTGTTTTTATCTTATTTTTCCTTAAAATTCCACATGAGTGAAATCATATATCTGTCTTTCTCTAAACTGACTTATCTTGCTTAGCATAATACCCTCCAGTTCCATCCAAATTGTTGCAAATGGCAAGATTTTATTCTTTTTCATTGCTGAATAGTATTCCATTATAGATATATACCATGTCTTCTTTATCCATTCATCAGTCAATGGACATTTGGGCTCTTTCCATAATTTGGCTGTTGTTGAGAACACTGCTATAAACATTCAGGTACATGTGCCCCTTTGAATCAGCATTTTTGTATCCTTTGGATAAGTCCCTGGTAGTGTAATTGCTGGGTCCTAGGATGGCTCTGTTTTTAATTTTTTGAGGAACCTCCATACTGTTTTCCAGAGTGGCTGCACCAGCTTGCATTCCCACCAGCAGTGTAAGAGGGTTCCCCATCCTCACCAACATCTGTTGTTGCCTGATTGTTAATTTTAGCCATTCTGACAGGTGTGAGGTGGTATCTCATTGTGGTTTTGATTTGTAATAAAGGTAATGCCATTAATTTCTCAACCCCTAAAAGTACTTGGACCCACCCCCCAATCTTCATATAAGTCTCTCTAAAACCTCTTCCTTTACTCACTTTTTCTTAACTACCCATATTTAAGATAAAAAAAATCCTTTGGATTTTTATTTGTTTTGATGTGTTTAATTTCTGATTTTTCCCCTCTTATCTTTCTGGGCTTTGTTTCTCCTCTTGCATGTTATTTTATATCTCAATAATTTCAAAGCTTTCAGTTTTGTTTTTCTTTGACCATCACAATAGTATTGTTATAGACTTTCCCCCCACTTAATTAGACACAATTGTATGGGCTAGACTGGAAACCTATCATATCTTGTGAATTCAGTGGGGAACTGTGTTCTAAAAATGTGTTTTTGAAACACAAATAAATTAAAATTGGTGGCTGCCAGCATTTGGGAGTATCATTATACACTGTTTTTAAAGTAACATAGTTTATCATCCACAAACTAATAGAGTTTGGGTTTTAAAAAAACCAAAATACTCTTTTTTGAGGAAAAACTGCTTGATTTCATAGGAATATAATGCCTCATTAGGAAAACATACTTGGACAGAAGTGGCTGAGAAAGGCAAGCATATGATTTAACCAGAGGATGTTACGATTGGAAAGAAAATTCTACCTGCATTTTCCCATATGTGAAAACAGCATGGCCAAAGTCTGGGGAATGACCCCGGAGACCAAAAGGGGCCCCTATTCTTATGGCTCTCACTAAATCCTTATGATGCTGTGCTCAAATCATTCTATTAAAAATACTGGATTCTTACTCTTTAATCCCCAGTGGAACTTCTGGGCCCGTGTTGAAGAAGAAAGGGGACTTATGCCTAGCAAAGAACATTAAGCTCACTTTTTATCCCTTCATTTTCAACTTCTCAGGCAAGAAGCCAGAACACTAATGTGAGTGTTCAAAAGAAAGGTTGGGGGTGGGGTTGGAAAATGGGACTGAGTGAGGATGGATTTTACATAGTAAAGGCTTGGCCTTCCAGAAGCAAAATCATCTCACAAGTTAGACAACCTCCTCCTGTGGGCTAAATTGCCATTATTTACCTCAATGCTAATATTTTCTGTGCTGTCTTTGGAGTCATGCATTCTGACTGGCCCAAGTGTTTCCAAGTGTGGCCCCACTTTCTGATTGAAGAATGAATCTAATGCCATATGTGGATTTCACATATACTCCTGTGTATTAATTTTACTTACACCCTCAAAATGGCAAACACATAAGTCACCCCTGTTTTTTGCTGACCATCACCTGAACTGGATAAAGCCTTTGTATGACTGTCTCTGAAGACGATGCTGCTGGGAACAGAGTTAGCCACCACTATGTCCTTGGCTTTTAGGTTATGGTATGTGTGGTGGTGGTAGACACAGTTGGCCTGAATATACCTGTTTAATTCTAAGACAGCTGTGCAGATAAGCATGAGTCTTCTGGCCTGGAGGGAGTTTGTAACAGAGCTCTGTCATAAGTGAAGAGAGGCATCAATTTTTTGTTTTATTCTTTAATGACATAACTTTTATTTTACATGTACTTTATTTATTCCTGTTGTGGGGACCTTCCCAAATTTTATGGTAGATCTTTCTATTCTTCTAACAGGTCCTTGACACGTAGCTGACAATTTTAGTTAATTACCATACTTCTGTTATAGTCAACTAGTAATTACATTGCTTTACAAAGAATCTTAACAAAAATCTCACTTCCTTTTCCATCATATCAGTCTCTTTCTTCTCTTGTTTTCTCTGTGTGTATGTGCGCTCCAAAAAAAAAAAAAAAAAAAACAAAACTAATCTGCCAGAAGTTTTCGGCTGTCAGATTTATTGATGTAAGATTTACATACAATAAAATTTATCCTTTCTGCATATACACCTCATCACATTTTGAAAACCATACACAGTCATGTAACAATCAAGATGTAGAGTATTTAAATCACCCTCAAAATTTCCTCATGCCTCTTTGTAGTCAATGCCCTCTCTTCAACCCCAGCCCCAAGTAATCTATTTTGCAGTTCCATAATTTTGCTTTTTCTACAATACATATAGATGGAATCATAAAGTATACAACCCTTTGGATCTGACTTCTTTCACTCGGCATTATGCTTTTGAGACTCATCTTTGTTGTTCCACATATCAGTTCCTTTGTACTGACAGGTACAATTCCATTGTATGGACATGCCATCGTGCATTGATTCATTGATGGACATTTGGGTTGTCTCCAGTTTGGGAAAATCATGAATAAAGCTTCTGTAAACACTTGCATTCAAATCTTGGTTTGCATGGCTTTTAAAAAAACATTTAATTCATTAGCCTATGGGGATGTAGGAAAGCACAGAAATATTGAAAGAAAAATCTAATGTATACTTGCTGGAGAGAGGCTGAGACTGGGAGAGGGAGAAGAGAGAATTTGCACATCAGCATGTGTAAGAAAATGGCTTTTGGAAAGTGTGTCTATATTTATAGCCTTTATCATTCCTACTATGTCATAGGAGGAAGGTGGGAAGCAATATAGACAGACTGATAGTACTTGGTGGGACAAATTTCATGTTGTCTCACAGGGATACTATCCTAATTATATCATAGTTGATAACAAGTGTTTGTTGAAGAAACAAAAAGATAAAAAGTGAAATTCATGATCATTGATACAAGGAATTGGTTTTATTTAAAAGGACTAATAGGTTCTGTCTGATTTTCTGAGTATTCTGACTAAAGGAATTTCAGATACATGGTTTTCTCACTTTCAAAGAATAAAATAAAGTAAGTTTACCACATACATACCAAAGATAACAAAATCCTTCTTTGTTGAGTCTAAATTGCAAACATTAATACTCAGAGATCAGGACCGGGGGTGTAGGTGACATAGATGACACCTGTCCAGCCTTGGAAACATCTGTGCATCTTTGTGCTCATCTCTAGGCTCCATATGAGTTCCACCTCATGGGTGGTACCAGTCTTTTCTACTCCGCTCAAGACCCCAGCCCACCCTACCTCAGACGTTCTGGTGCCCTGACCTCCTTCTTCATTGTGGTGGCTGAGGTCACTTCTCTGAGCTCTCTAACTGTCCTCACTGAACATCTATCTCTCCACGGTTTAATAGCACTTCCCTTTTCCCTTTATTCCTGTTACTGGTGACACACTGTGGAGTGACCATATAATTTCTCATTCAAACCCAGAACACTTCTGAGAGTGAAAAGGGGCACAGTGACACTTACCCAAGGACATGATACACTAGAACTGTGTATGCACTAGAACTGTCCTGGGCAAGCGGAACCTGGGATCACCCTGTGGGAAGAAGCAACTTTCTTTGCCAAGGAGTACTGTCCCACCTCTGCCTTTGATTATACCCCTTATATCTTCTCCAAGACTTGGTACCCGCAATTATTTTCTCTTGATTTTCAGTTTGTTTTTTTATCAGTTTATTCACCTAAGATTCAAAAGGTGCCTGCTATGTTCATGTTTCTGACTCAGCTTTAATAAGGAGCTCTTAATTTTATTTAGTACCACCTCTCTCACAGAATGTGGTGTTTTCCAAGTGTTGTAGCCTTGTAAACCGTCTCTGTCACATCCTCATGTCTGCAACATCACCTCTGTCTCTTTGTCATCACCTCCCAAACGGTCTTCCTGCTTTCTCACTTGCCCCGCTTACATCCATTCTCCACATAGCAACCAAGGAAATTTTTTAAAGCACAGATTAGACCCCATTCCTTCCCTCCATAAAAACCATAAAAACCTTCCCATTGTAGATAGAACACAATCCAAAGTGCTTACCATGCCCCACAGAGTCCTGTTTGAGCAGCCAGTGCCCACCTTGCCCCTCACTGCCTTTGTCACACCACTCCTATTCCCACCCCCGCTTTGCTCCCACCCATCCTAGGGTTACTCTTCTCCAGCTTCGTGGACTTCCGTCAGTTCTTAAATTTGCAAGGCTCTTCCCTGCCAGAAGCTTTTATATTGCTGTTTTCTCTGCCTGACTCTTTGTGTAAATATTTCCTTTGTAGCCTTCAGCTCTTAGCTTGAGTGACATCTCTTATGAAAAGCCTTCTCTGACTATCACAGCTTCCAAGCTCATTTTCTTCATAGCATAACAATCCCTAATTATTATATATATATTTATTCGAGTCCTTATTTACTGCTTGTGTTTCCTTTGAGAACACAAGCTCTCTGAGGGCAGGGGTTATAACACCTTTCCTGTTTATTCCTGTATCTCAACCCTTACTTACAATACTCAGAACCTGGTGGGTGCTCAGTCTAATGCATAAGTGAAGGTTATAAATGATTTCATTTATATAGTTTTACTTTGGGGAGGTACGTTTTCTGGAGGAGGATTTGTGATTTAAAAGGCTTATACTTTTTATATCTTTTTGAGGCTTTTGACATGTACTACCCCCTAGGGAAGTTTTGGCAATTTACATCATCCCCAGCAGTATGGTTATTAATGGATGTTAATTTGTCACTAAATGTTGGTTTTGTCAGGTAGGTGGGTGAAAATTATACCTTGCTACTGGTGTCATTTGCATTTTTTTGATTACTAGTAAAATTAAACTTATGCGGTGAAACATCTGGATTTCTTTTCATGTATGTGTGTATATGTTAATTGCTTATTCTTATTATCAATTTTTGAGAAAGTTAGCCACTTCAAAATGTGAATTTTAGGAATTATTTGTCTTTTAGGGATGTTAAACTTTATTATAAATGTTGAAAATAACTTTTCTAGATTAACATTTTACTTTTAACCTTATTGTTGTTTTCTAACAATGAAATTTTAAATATTTATGTAGTTGTATAAAGTAGTCTTTTTCTTTAATATTTTGTCTTTCATGCTGTTTTGGAAAGTACTTTCCTATCCAAACACCATATGAATATTTTTCATAATATCTAACTGGTTTCATTTAAATATATTATGTAACACCATAATATATAGTATATGTGCTATATTTTAATATATATAAAAACTTTTTAAAAATGATTTTTAGTGTAGAGATATAATTTCAACTTTCCCACTATTTTTACAGTGTATTGAAGTTACTTATTGAATAACTGATCCTGCCTCAGCAATTTAAAATTTCTTGTTTATCATATTAAAAACTTTTATAAATACTTAGATTCATTCCTGGATTTCCCATTTGATTCAGTGCTCCTTTTGGCTATTTTTGCTTTGATTGCCACATTATGTTAACCATTATCGCCTACAGTTGTTAGTATATAGAAAGACAGTGTCCTCCTCTTTGCTTCCCTTTTTTAATAGTGTTTTTGTTATTCCTAAACATTCATTTACTCAAATGAAACTCAAAATCATTTTTATCAAATTTTGTGAAAATCCATTGAAAAAAAATCATCTTACATTTATAGATTAATATAGGTATAATTTGCTTTTAGTAAGATTGAGGCTTCTCATTAAATAGTATGATAATTTGAAGATTGATTGAAGTCTTCTTTATAGCGTTGCTATGATTTAAGACCTGTCATATATTTATTGTTTGTTCATAATTTTAAATTTGTTGTTTTCCATTTTAAATGGAATACTTTTTCATGGTATCTTTTTCAAACTAGGTGTTATTATGTAGGAAAGCTGTGGTTTTAGTACACAGACTTTTAGAAATGAGCAACTTGTTTAACTTTTTTATTCATCTGTAGAGGTTTTTCTCTTGAGTTTTCCTGGTAAGAAAGAAAAGAATCTGAAAAGAGTGATAATTTTGCCTCTTTCTTCCCATCCCCACTTCATCACAGCTGTTCTGAAATACTTCTGCTTCACTTAGAGGCATGGCTTCCTAATGCTTCTCCCTTCTTCTGCTACTCCTCTCTGACTCTGGTCTGTCCTGCAGATTGCAGACAGATCCAACTACCTTTCTCTCTATTCCAAAATATCCAGGATGTTCCCTTTTTCATTTATTTGTCTATTGAGAAAATCCTTATGAAGCATCTGGTGTGTGCCCGGCAATGCCAGTAGTGAACAAAACTTCTGCCCTATGAGCTTCCTATAACATGGGAAAGTGGCAGATTTTAAATACACCAACCAACCAACAAACATACTAATTGTAAACAGTAGTGAGCACTTTAATGGACAAGACCAGGCACTGTGAGCAGAGAATTCTAGGTCAGAGAAGCCTGTCAGAGGACATGACCTTTGGACTGCGACTGCCAGGATGAATAGGATTTGACCAGAGGAAGAGTAGGAGTCTTCCTGGAAGGTGGAAAGCAGGTACAAAGACCCCAAGGCAGGAAAGAGTGGTGCTTTTGAGAAATGGAGAAAGGCAGTGTTCTAGAACGTGGTGAGTTAGGAGAGGGGTGGTAAGAGGCTGGACTGATGAATCAAGCTTGATGTTGGTTACCTCAAAGCTTTTAAGTTTTAATTCTAAGTGAAAAGGAAACTTATGGAAAGTTTTAAGAGTGGGACTAATGTGCTGTAATTTGCACTTCAAAAAGGTCTCTCTGCTACTGAATTAATGTATCATTTAATCAGTCATAGATTAGTGTTTACAACTTATGCCCAGGATTGGTGGTCCTTCAGCAAATGTTCTATGTATCAGTTAGGGGTTAATACTTGTTTGTTAAAGATGTATTGACTTATGATCGGCTTCAAAAATTCACTGAACATTTATTGAGCCTAATCTTTGGCAAACATTATGATAGCTACTAGGGATATAAATATAAATATATATATAATATTAATATAAATATAAAAATATTTATATAAATATAAATATAAATTTATTTATAAATTTATAAATTTAAATTTATAAATTTATAAATTTTTATATAAAAATAAATATAAATTTTATATATAAATATAAATATATATATGTACATATATATATATATATATATATAAAAGACAGGATCTCTCAGGGAGTTCATACCTAAAGCAGAGAGAGAGAGAAGTGAATGTATTTTGATACACACTCTAACAGAGTTACACAGTTTATGCTACAGAATCAGAAGAAGGGGGCCCTAACTCTGGAGTCCAGGGCACAGGGCAGAGAGAGGAGAGAGATCAGGGGTGGGACAGTGTTACAATGGAAATGATGCTGAAGTTGAATTTTGACACTTAAGTTCCTTAGGTATAAAATCAAGAGATAAGAGAACAGTATGTGCATTTCTCAGAGGCATGAAGGAAAGAATGATTCATTCAAGGCAATGATAACTACGTTAGTAAGATAGACTTTAGAGAGCAAGTGGGAGAACAGAAGGAGATAAGGCTAAACATATTGGTAGGGGTATAAAGGAGAAAAGGGATTATATCATTGGAATGAAGTGCTTATCTGGGAGGAAGCGGCATCACTGAAGGATTCTAGGTAGGCAAGTGACATGATCAGATTTGTTTTCATAAAAGTGTAAATCTGGTGTTCACATAGGGATACCAGATCCTAAGATGAGTGAGAAATGGAGAGAGATAGTAGCAATGTCAGGTCTCTGGACAGATCTTAAGATGAGGGAAGTGAGGTAGAAAAAGGAACCAGAAGGTCTCCAAAGTAAATGGAGGGTTGGTTTGGGGGAGAAGAGGATGAGTTCATTTGGGAACATGTTTTAAGACAGAGTTTGGCAAACATTTTATATAAACTACCAGATTGTAAATACTTTGGGCTTTGTTGGTCATGTAGTCTCTGTCACAACTGCTCAACTCTGCCTCTGAAGGGTAAAGGCAGCCATAGACAATATGCAAAGGTATGTGGCTGTGTTCCAGTAGAATGGGGTAGGAGTGTGGGTTGGATTTGGCCCACAGGCTATAGTTTACCAACACCTGGTTTAAGATATCTGGGGGACTTCTGTACAGATGGCTATTAGATATTCAAAAAAAAAATCTGAAACTTGGGAGAAGAGTTTACATTTAGAAAACAATGTTTTGGAAAAGTCAGTAGTTAGATCATAAATCACCCACTGGCACCCCAAATCCCAGCTGGTAGAGGTGATTTGTTGAACATAACTTTATACATGTGTATATATAAACTTAAACTTAAATTTGAATGCCTTTAGGCAGACAAAAACTCTTCATTTACCACAAGCCCCATAACTTCTTATTATATCCCATCTCTGGAACTCCTATTTTGTTATCTTTCCATTTTCTGTTCTCATTTGAGTTTTCAACCCATCATATTGATAGTGTTTGGTTTTGTGAGTAGAAAAGGAATATGGTCAAATACAAAACTTGAAGAATACCAACATTTAAGAGGGAAGGAGTAGAAGAATTTGCAAAGAGTGAGAAATAACAATCTTCATCTGAATCAGAAATAGCTTAAAGTGGAAGAATTTTCCATCTAAAATTGGTGAGCAATAAAATCCTTCAAGACCTAGGTCAAATATCACCTTTCTATAAAGTCTTTGGCAATTACCTGAAAGTTTCTGTTAATAAAAACTGTAGCCTTCACTGATGCATCCTTCTCCCTAAAACTTAGTATTTGTCCTTGGTTACACTGCTTGATTGTATGCTCTCTTAAGAGTTTCTTACTATATGTAACCCTTGGCTCCTCGATGAGTTTATAAATTCCTTGAAGTCTGAGACTCCTTATTTCTCACCTTTTAGTTTTTCTCACAAATCCTAACACAGTAATAAATGCATAGCAGACACCCAACAAATAAGTGTTGATTGGATATGACTTGCTTCCAAGGTATAAAAAGCTGATGCTTTAAGGAAATATCATGTTTGGTTTTATATTTAAGTTCCTGGAGCTTCAATTGTTTAGCCAGGTTTTCATCAATAGCCTGCCCATTCTTCTCCCTCCCACTGCCCGCCTCACAAATCTATTTTCCTTTGGCAATCCCATGTAACCCTAGAACCAATCCATCCTACCACACGTGGAGTTCCTGTCAAGTGTTCCACTTTCTATTCGATGACTTCTCTTATTTCATACTTATTTATCCTAATGCATTGTCCTTTTGACCCAAAGAATTATCTAATGGTTTTTACAGAAGGTGTGCATAAAAGTAGCCTTCCTCAATTTAACCACAGTGGTACTTAGTGTGTCTTCAAACCACTTTCCAGGCAATGAGTAATTCACTGCTTTTTAAAGAACCCCTGCTAAATAGTTAAGCAACTGAATCTCCACCAGGAAACTGGGGAGACTGAATCCATGGGTTAAGCATTGACCAACATCCCTGAGGAAGTCACTGCCTCAGACTCTGTGAAGGTTCCAAATGCTAAGCTCCTCCTGTCAGGCTCACATCATCCCTCAATGCCTGTAGCCATTTTGACTGATTCCATATTAGATACAAGACACAGTACAGGAGGAGTTGGTGCCAAGAGGCTTCTATTAGCAAGCTCTCAGTGGAATAATTCCCTCCATTTTCAATGGCAAATTTATCCTTACCAGAGTATAGAGGTGGCCCTTTCCTAATGAGCTCTCTTAGAAGTAGAATTTCATGTATCATGACATGAAAATTAGGGCACATGTCCAGAAGTTTACTTACCTTCCTATAATTGTCTAGTGATCTCCAGACATACAAATTTGAGAATAGAAAGCAATGATTGTTGCTTCATAGAGTTAACATGCTAACAAATCACTACTCCAAATTCTCCACCACTCAAGACCAGAAGCATCATCTTGCAGAATAAGGTACAGTTCACATGAAACACAGAGATAACTTTTTGGAACACAGAAGTCTATTCAAGATTTACCTAAAAAGAAAGCTCTCACTTTGAATAATATGTAAATCTAAAATATAATGGAAAGAGAGTCATGTATTAAGAGACATAAGCTAGCCTTTCAAATAAATTCATTTTACCATATACCCACAGCAGCTGGTAACCTTCTGACATTCTTATCTCCTAAACTTTTTGTTTTCTGTCCATCTGTTAAGTATTAAACAATGTCAATTCTTCCCTCCCAACTCTAGATCTACCCCCATCAAACTAGACTAAATAGAACTAAATTCAATTACTACATTAAGATATATTCTGCCTTACTGAAAAACAAAATATCTCCTTTTTACCTTAAATCAAAAGGCATGCTTGAGCTATATCTCTCCTGCTAACTGCAGCTTCTGAGATGGAAGAGGAAAAGCAGGAGCTATATGCCTTTATTCTTATGTACTTCCTATGAAATTTGCTCTTAGGAATTTAAATCCCTCCATCCAGGAGGTCATCAAAAGTAGCTTAAGACTCTCTTATCCTGGCCACATTTGCACCATGTGAAATCTAAGACAGAAAACTTGGGATGTGCTTGGACAGAGTTTGAAGGTCCCCAAGTAGACATTTTGGGAGAAAAAGCTTTGTTTCAGAAGAATGCCACTCTTCTGGCCAAAAAACCCCATTAGAGTTGATGCATATCCCAGAAGAAAGTAGGTAGAGTATATAGAGAGTGGATGAAAAGAATGGACATCTCTCTAGTGGGCACCCATCAAACACAAGAAGATGAGAATCCACCCGATATCTTAGCTCCAAAGGCAGCTAAGAAAGTGCTCTGCTCAAAAAGCTTCCATCCTATTCTACACAGCCTGCCATTGAACCATCAAAGTCATTCCTCCAAGACGAGGCCCTACTATGCCTATGTCATAAAAATCCTTAATAGGAATACGCTACCATGGTTCATTAGCAATAGTAGTCTGCTAAATCCAGTTCATGCTGTTCAGGGGCCACCAAGCTGTGCCATTCCAAGTCATGACAGAAACTACAATGGGATGAGGGGAATTCACCTGTAAGCTAGCCTCTAGGGGCAGGGTGCTGGTTGGGGTGGGAATAAGTGACATTTTTAGACATTGCTGAAAGAAAGACAAGAAATACTTGCTTTCCACTCAAAGTATGGTATAGTGTTCTTGTAAATAATTCCTTTAAAATAAAAGATAAGGTTGTGCATGGCAATCTTGAAAAAATCATGGAAGTACTATATAAATTCCTGAAGTCTGAGGAAAATGATGTTCTGGAAGATGACATAATTTACCTTTACTCTCTTGCCGAATGATCTCCTCAAACCTTCCTCCAAGGCTGGCTTCCTGGCATTTGAGCGAGAAGCTGCAGCTCCTACTCATGTGGAAATCTGTGAGATGTCCACTTCCATTCACTCCCAATCCCAGCACCCTCCCAGGTGTAGGGCAGAAGAAAACAGGTGTCTCTTGAGCCATGGGACTCTGCCATGGTATGGCATGGTCCTCATGATAAGATCCCAAAGTTTCTCACAGAGAAAGTATGCTACAGTGGGAATTGTCTTATGTGTATATGCCCATGGATGGAAATTCCCAGCAAGGACTTTTATGAGGAGGCTAAGCCTCAAATCACAGACTGTGTTTTTCAGGCTCACGGGGTTACTCTCAGCTGGGGACTCCTGTCAGGGTGTATGTGAATCCAGGCTGGCTGCGGGAGGCATGAGCAGCAGGCACCCCCTGGGTTTCTGAATCACCAGCCTCCTGATGGTGATCAGAGCACCAAGAAGGGACTAATTTAAAAACCAAACAATGTGGTAATTGCCCCTGGTCACCAGGTTGCCTTGCTTTTGGAAGGCCGCTGTTTCCGATTAGTGGGGCCTGGATCTGATGAGGACTAACAAAGTGTAACGAATGATCAAAGCGACAGTTACAACAGTGCGAGTGCCCAGTGATTGATCTGGATGACATAATAATGATAACCAATGAGGTGAGGCAGGTGGTGGTCCCCTCCAGGTAAAGATGGAGGTGGGCCCCGGATAGGTCAAGACTTTTATCTGTTTAGGGAAAAAAAGGTCATAGGGTGGAAGTAGAGGCACATGGAAAGGAAAGAATGAAGCACTCACACCGGAAGCTTTTGGATGGAGAGAAAATGGGTCAGCCATGGCTGAGAATAAGATCGTAGTTCAGGGACAGAGATGAATATTCGCCAGTCCTGTTATATCACTAACCCAACTATTGGGGTATTGCGCAAAAGTTTT
Organism: Panthera tigris; assembly: GCF_018350195.1. NCBI lineage: Eukaryota > Metazoa > Chordata > Mammalia > Carnivora > Felidae > Panthera > Panthera tigris. Next base: position 83,119,545 of record NC_056662.1, read on the forward strand.
TATTGTGAAGAAACCTCAGCTCTCTGTAAATAGTTTTAAAAGGACTCATTTTCAAGTTACTTTTGAGGACTTGTTTTCTGAATAGCAGAGGAATTACCTCTTTAAAAAAACAATTAAAAGTAGGGTCTCAAAGGCAGGGTCTCAAAGAGATATTTGCATACCCAAGTTCATAGCAGCTCTGTTCCCAATAGCCAAGAGGTGGAAGCAAGCCAAGTGTCCATCAACAGATGAATGAATAAACCCGATGTGGTCTATAGGTACCACGGAGTATTATTCAACCTTAGAAAGGAAGGAAATACTGTCATGTACTACAACATGGATGAATTTTGAGGACATTCTGCTAAGTGCAATTGCTAGTCATAAAAAGATACTGTAGGATTCCATTCTATGAAGTATCTAGAGTACTCAAATTCATAGAGGCAGAAAGTAGAATGGGGACTGCCAGGGGTTGGGAGAGCAAGGGAGGGGAGTGGTTTAATGAATATAGAGTTTCAGTTTTGCAAGATGAAAAAGTTCTGGAGATCTGTTTCAGCCAATGTGAATATATTGAACACTACTAAACTTTACACTTAGAAATGGTTAAGCTGGTAAATTTTATGTTATGTGTTTTTCACCTCAATTAAAAAAAACAATAGAGCCTGACAGATTTATTATCATTTGTATAAAAATAAGTTTTTAATAACACAATACATTTCCTGTTTTCTCAAGTGGTGTGCACCGAATCTAATTTGACTCCAGCTTTGAAAATTCAAATATTGTACAGGCAGTAGGATAGTGTTGACTTTAAAGCCTTTCGAGGTATTCTTTGCCCCTAGACAGATGGCCCCAGAAATGATGAATATCTGTGGTTCTTACATCTGTGTCTTGTGTGTTCTATGCCACTTTTGTTGTCAGACTTTCAGCTCTTACTTTTTTCCCTGTGGGCCAGTTTCTTATCTCCTCCAAATGTGTCGAAATGAGGAAATGTCTTAGACATTAATTCAACTTGGACATTAATTTAAGTTTTATGGAAAATGAGGATAAAGAAATGCAGGATCAGGGACCTGAAGGTCCAGCTAGTCACATGAGCTTTGGTACCTGGTCTTGGGCATCCTGCTTTTCTCTTGCTGGAAGCCTTCTGTGCTTCCGATTGCCTGCCTGTCCATGGGGTTCTGCACAGGCACTGTTGGTATTGTCAACCTGATCCAAGAATCCTGTGCACAAATATTATTGAATCTAGGCTTCATCTCTGATCAAAATTGAGACTCTGTGACTAAACATAAGTTCAACTTCTCAGAAAAGACTGACCAGGTTTCTTCAGCACGGAATCAATGTTACTAATATTTCTAGTCTTTAATGCTACTTTGCTTCTTATTGAGAAAGGAAAAACATTCTATCCTTGGGGAAAAATGGTATTTTTTAAAGAAGAGGCTATATGCTTAAGAACTCTTCTAGTCTGAAGTGACGCTCTGTGGAGAAAAGTGGGATGCCTTCTCACTCTTGACCCAATCTACTGATGGATCTTCAGGCAGAGATTTTCTGTTTAATTTTATATTTTAGAAAGTTTATTCCGAAGCTCTATTGAAACTGCCTCACCTAGTGTGAGCCCTAGGACCCCAAGTATCTCACACCATAGCTTTTTGATTCTGCCTCTGCTTCTGGGCTGAAGGCATGTCCCTCTTGCTCATTTCCATTTGGAGGCTGCAGGGGAAGGAAGGCAGGAAAAGAAATGGACAGCTGTGTCCTGATGGCAGGATGTTAGTCACAGTGTCACCTTCCCACCCCATTAGCTCACTGAGTAGCCCACACTCTTTTTTGGAGGCAGCCCAGCAGCCACACATGGTGTGCGGACAGGGACTGAGTGTGGTGGGTGGACCAGGTGTGAATCCTCACCCCACCACGTACCAGCTCTGTGATACTGTATGAGATCTTCCTCTTCTCCAAGGCCCTGTTTTCCCATCTTCGAAATGGCATTGCCTTCCTGCTTTCCCTGCAAGTTTACCATAAGGATCCACTAAACCATAGCTGTGAAAACACACTGCCAAGTGTTAGGTCCCTGCACAAATGTGAGGCCTTTTTGCTGACCACCATTTGGCAAATGCAAAGGCTGGTGCTGTTGACACAATTGTCCTTTATGGCACTTGGCAATTTGGACTTCGCTGACAAACAGGAGAGAGGTGTTACATTTGCCTCTAACTTCAGTTTTAAAACAAAGTTTAAAAGGTTTTTCACGAAACTTGCCACATGAATTTGTCTCAGGTTTTGCATATCTCTGGTTCTCACTGGCTCACTTACCCCAAGTGCCTTCTCAGGCTGCCCTGACCCTTCTCTGACCTCTCTTTCCATGCCAGCCTTCTTTCAAAACAAACTAATAGATAAGCCGGCAGAATTTCTCTTTTTAATAATCCAAAACAGTTTCCAGGAGACTGGTACATCTTGACAAAAGGACCTTTCATTCTGCAGCCCATCTCCCTGGAATCCCCATGTCTGGCCCGTCAGGGGCCACAGTGCTAGTGCCATACCTTAAACCAGGGTGATGCCGGGCTCACGGCAGTCACCCAGGTCTCCAGGCCATCTCCAATGGCAGTTTGGCATTCCCCTGAAGGGTCTTTCATTGTCACACTATTTTCCTGAAGGGTCTTGGAAAGTCATTAGCAGGCACAAAATATTTTCCAAGCTCTAAGATTTTTCTCCTCGGTGACTTTTAAACTTCCCTGAGTCTCCCTGTTCCATCAGTATCCACCCTTTGGAGCTCCAACCATATTCGATTTAATTCTTTTTCATACTTTAACTGTTTAAATAGTTAACAGTAGAACTTAGACTTCGAACGCCCCCCCGCCCCACAATTGCCTGTATGTCTGAGGTTGTCAGATCAAGATGGAAAAATACCTCTAATTGTTTCCAGACAATACACGACACTCTCATTCTGGGTGAAAATAAGTATAACTTACATTTTCACAAAGGATCTCGGGGAGGCCTATGGGAGATTCCTGCAAACTGGGCTTTTTTTACATTCTAGTCCACTGGAAAATAAAACCCAGTCTCAAAACTGAACCAGGAACTTTCAGTTCCCCTAGATTATTCCTAGATGAGTAGCTATAGCCAGTTTTATTTTTTCCCAACAAACAGCATTTCTTTTCAGATCTTACTAGATTTTTATCTTGGCCTTGTATACCAGAAGGTAAATGCCTTGGCCCAGAGGAAGTGACAGCTCTACATTGGAGTATAGCAGACAGGAATTCTGCACTGCATTCAGGCCTAACAAACAATCTGCATGGTGTTCTTTTTCTATCTCTAGGAATCACTCCTTCCTCAAGAATTTCATGTCTGGGCCCGAAATTGCATCACTGAGAGATTCATTTATTTGTGTGTGGAGGATTTGTTAGTTTTCAGAACTTGCACATTTGAGTACAGATACAATTATTGACAGTAACACCTTTAGTTTGACTCTGATTAACAAAATTTCCAAACTTTGTCAGAATGGGACTCTGGATTAGGATCTGGAAAAGGGAATCCTGGGGGATGAAGAGAAGAAATTGGAAAAGCGGGAGACAAACCTACACTGTACTCACACCCTGTGTGTGCCAGGCACTTTCTCAGGTTTATGTTATATAACCTTTGTTACAGTGTAGTGAGGAGGTATTACTGAGCCCATTTGAAAGATGAGAAGACTGGGAATCCAAAAAGCTGAGTAAATTAGAGTAAAATAGAGAGTACTTGCTTTGCTTTAACCCTGGTGATTTTTCTGTGAGTACATGCAGATTCACTTTCAAATATTTTTCTTTCAATCAGCTCACGTCTCTTGCATTAGCTATTAAGTATCTTCGGGTTTTTTGGTAATGAATATTTTTTTTAATGTTTGTTTATTTTTGAGAAAGAGAGATAGACAGAGTATGAGCGGGAAAAGGGCAGAGAGAGAGGGAGACCAGAGAGAGAGGGAGACACGGAAGCCAAAGCAGGTTCCAGGCTCTGAGCTGTCAGCACAGAGACCAATGCGGGGCTCAAACCCATGACCCACGAGATCATGACCTGAGCCGAAGTCGGACACTTAACCGACTGAGCCACCCAGAGGCTCCTGGTAATGAATATTAAACTAATGTTTAGTTACTATGTATTAAAGACATTCTTATATATTGAATATTGTATGTTACATGTTATGTTGAATATGTATCATATATAATGAAGAAGGTTTGTCTGTTTGTCACCTCATCAGTTCATCTGCCATATTCCTGGGGACACCAACCATGATTTAGGAAGTAGCACCACACTAGAGAACAACAGTTGTTGAGAGTAAGAAAGGGCCAAAAGCTCACTGGTGTGAGCCAGTGCTCCTGGGCATAGGAACGATTGGCCCATGGCTACTTCAGTCCCCTTTGGTGCCTACTAAGGGAGCTAGGGGGTGAGGGCAGTGAGAAGCTCAGTGGACAAGGGACATCAGCCATCATGACCTGGCCTTCACAACTATCATCTTTGTTGTTTTCTTTGGAAGAGTTACTTGGTGGGAGAAGAGCCCATTTGTTTTTGAGTTGAGACTTGAGCAGTGGTCCTCCAAATAAGATTCTGACACAGGGCTCATCTCTGATGACACTTTCAGTGACCTGCAGTGAAAAAACATGGTGAAGTTTCCATTTATTCTTTCTTAGAGAAGATCCTCTTTATTCTTCCTGTAATTTTGTCTCTTAAAGTATGTGATTGCCCTTTTATATTTTAGAAAATAATAGGGAGAGCAAATGGAAATTTGCCTTTTATTAAAACCCTTACTTGGAAAAAAGGGCAACTGTATACCTATCTCTGTACCTATGTGGGGGTACTTCTTACCCTGCACATAAATGGGTAAAAAAAGCACAGATAATCAAATGGAGTAGAGTCACATTATGAAATTAGGTACACCAGTTTAAAAAGAGTGAATAGAGCTGTAGTGATAAGGAAAAATCACCCAAGGTTAAGAAAAGAAAGAACCTGAATAAATGTAGAATAAATGTACTATTTGATGCCATCTATATAAATAAACCATGCAAAGTATATTCTTCTATATGGAATTACGTATGTATGTGAATGTGGAGAGAAAATTCTGGAAGGAGGTATAGCAAACTGATAACAGTGGTTTCCTCTTTGGAAGACACTGAGATTAGATGGAGATCACCAGAGACTTTTGCTTTATCAATATTGTTTGACATTTTGTAATTAGGAAAACATGTTCAGCTATGGCTCATGCAATTAAAAAAATAAACGAAGAGTTTTAAAGTTCCATATTTTATGTCAGTCCCCTTTTACTATTATACCTGTCATACTTATTGTTGTTGTTGTTGTTACTCATATTTAATACTACCAGTCTGTGAAACTCAAAGTCTGGACATCACTGGGCTAGAGTAGCATCAAGGCAAAGATTCAATGAACATGATAAAGTGCATAAAAAAGTCTTCTTTATTAATTATTTCCATAATAATCATGCAATTTAAAAGGGTAGTGTAAAAACTAGTTGTATTTTAAGTGCACTACCATGACTTTTATTCCCCTCATTTACACGAGTTAAGTTATAATTCTTTGAAATTCAGTATTGCAATATTTCATGTATAGTAAGGGTTTGCAAGCTGGTTTCTTTTTTACCACTGTCCCTCAAAGGTTCACAAGAGTACCTAAGGATAGTATCCCATAGTTTGCATTTGGGGAAACCACGTTTTGCATTAGACACTGATTTGAACAGGATACCTATACTGCTCCTTGCAGCAGCACGTGCATTCAAGTTTGCAGGAACACACCTTAGAGAATCTGGCATATACTTAGTTTGACTTCTCCCCTCACCATCCACTCAGCCCCTCAGACCTCTAAAGCAAAGCCTTGCCCTCAGCTCTGCCACAGCCCCAAAAGGATCCAAGTTCACTTTTCATGCGTTTGTCTCTTACATCATTGTCAGCCCTGTACGTTAGACTTGGAATCAGCATCAAGGTAAGCCTTGGGGAGAGATCAGATTTGTGGAACTGGAAACTTCAGGCCAATACGACAACGGTTCCTTGGACATTCAATCCAAAAGCCCTAGGTTGTGGGGGAGGAGGGAGTGAGGTGGTGGATCGGTGCCAGAGACCATCCTGCCTTTGGAGCTTTTCCAGGCCCTGATGCAACCAACAGCCATGGACTTTGGTAAAGGACAAATATCTCTGCTCTCGGTGTACATCAATCACTGAATTTCACCAGACCTGGACCAGAATTCTTGCACAGATGGGACAATCATTTCCTTTTCTTGCAGCCTTTGGAGTGCAGATGATTTGGGGGATCCTTTTGTTCCCTTGGACCTCAAACTCAGAGCCCCCTGAACTCTGTTTTCTCGTGTCCTAGAAATCTATTAAATTTTCACCCTTTTCGTTATTAACAAGTGTAAAACAGATGTTAGCTGGGTCTCTGATCCCATAGGGTCTAAAGGAGATCAGCTCAAATTATGGCTTGTGCTATTTCAAGTTATGTCTTATTTTTGTAGTAAGCATCCAAATACCACATAAGCAGGCAAGGGACTGATATTACTAAGGGAAACTATCTGAAGGCAGCAATTCCAAATAATCTTTTATTTTCTAAGTTGTGACCTGCAGTTAAAACCAGTCTTCCAACTCTTGCTAAATGTGGTGATATTTCTCTGTGTAATAGTCAAAGGTTCAATTGAGTCAGATCATTACTTTCCTACATTAATGTCTTCTTGTATCTTTTGGATCTTAAACCATCACATTAAGGAGAAGAAGCCAATTACATATTTAATAAAGAAAAAAAGTCTCCAGATAAATTTAAAATTGCATCCCAAAAACTTTGTATGTATTCTCAGGGCACTTTATTAACTAAATATAATAACTGATAACAATAGTGCTATTATGCACACATCAGTGGATAGTATTTTGCATTGAGACTATAACAGGTCTCAATTGTATTACTCAACGGCAGCTTGTTTAAAAGAAAAACAAAAACTTGAAAAAGAAGGAAAGGCCAGAGAATGTGAACTTGGTTTTGGAATTCCGCAAGTATAAAAAGACAAAATCACAAATACAAAATTCATTCTTCAACCATTAAACATTTTTGGTATATGCTATGGTAGAAAAAATGCTATAAGTGTAATGGTCTCAGCAAGTTGACTTCTTAGAACTCAGACCAATGGCTCTTGTACTTTGGCCATTAAAAATTGAGCTCACTGTCAAAGAAGAGTAGAGTAGAGAAAAGAAGAGATGAGATGAAAAGAGAAAAGGCCCCGTGGTTTCCCATGAGCATCATAAACAGAAGGACTCAGTTCCCACTTCTGCTTCCCGGCACGCTTCTGGGCCATGAGGTTAGCCAAGAAGCACCTGTTTGGAGAGGGTGTTGAGAGAACTTGAACCAGTGAAGATGTCCACATAAGGTTGTTTATGGTAGGACAGAGGTAGGATGGAAAGAAAAGGGGAGAGGTGTGAGATGGGATCACCCTCCAGCATAAAGCTCCAAGGAGTCCAGAATTTCTAAATTTAAACCAGGCTTTTTGGGTCTTTACAAAGGCAGCAAGATTGAACTTTTTACTTAACAGTTTTCATAACTTTTCAAGATGTAGACATGTGGTATGTGAGTCTCTATTCATACTCTTGCCTCAGACTGCACACAATTTAGGGGCAGGCCTGACACTGACCCCTTGATATATAACATTTAAAGACTTTCATACATGATGCCATCAAATTCTCCCAGCCACCCATTTCACAGAAAAAAACAACGTAGTCCCCAGAGGGGTTCAATGACACATCCAAAATCTTATGAACAGTAAGTACTGCTAGTTTATCTCTTCTAGGCAGGGAGAACTATGGATGTGAACTCAGTAAATCAAAATTATGAACTTTGGTCTCTCATTCAACCAGTGTAGTACAAGACTCTGGGAAGAGTCCCCTCCTTTTGAGATAGCCTGCCAGTGGATAGGGAAGAACGAGGGGGGCATGCAGAAGAGCTATGGAAGGCCTGTACAGGCGAAGGCCCAGGAACACTGAAGGAAGTCAAACTCTGAATATTAAATTCATTTCTTAACATCATTGTCCTTGGATTCCTAATCTTCTGTCACTTTAGCAAGTAGTTTAATGATTTCTTAGTTGATTATATTCAATATTTATACATTAGGTTTAAAATTATACCACGGGCCAGATACTAGGCTGAGTCTTAAGGTAGTCACTTAACAACTTCTTGCCTGGGAAAATACAAAAGGTACAGTTTACTATACAGGGCCCCAAGCAAGTTCCTGATTACACCTGGGGCAGTTGTACATTCCTCAGTATCAGAACCACTGGAGCACCTGGTGGATTTAAGGTCATCAAAAGGAGTTATAGAAGAGAGATTGATGCTTTTTCATATGGGTCCAGTGAGTTTGGCGACCTTAGAGAACTAAATTTAAAACAAAGATGGCTTACAGGGTTCAAGAAAGAATAATGTTACTATTTAAAAATAAATCAATCAGCTCTTTAGAGATAAGAGTTTTTCTTTAGAAACTTTGGAACAAAAATTGACCTTGCTGAGCCAAGAAATGTCATAGACTTTAAAAGATTTCTCAAGATCAATGATATATTTTTAAATCACTTTCCTTAAGCAAATAAGTCCTATCTTATAACATGGCAGAAGGAAACCTATAGAAGTCATTCCAAAAAGCACCATTGTGAGTCAAGAATGAGATCATTGTGGAGAATCAAGCAAACTTTCATTTTGATCAAATTAAAGTCTGAGTATCCAGAGCAAGGATCTAGGTTGGACGCCTGTGACATCGTTTCCAGGTCCCACAATGTCTCACCTATGTGCTCTTGTTTAATGTTAAAATCTACTTCTAAGCATCACACACTTGAAACAAGATGATTTCAAGATGCTCATTGTGCTTTGCAACTGATTGAAATTGCTTAATCTAAGAGACTTGAGCAAGTTTTCTTTTTCAGTCTTATATTCAACTTTCTTCCTTGTATTAAATAGCTGCTTTGGTTTTTTAGGTTTCTTTCCTCTTTCCTTCTGTCTCTCACCCCTCTGCTTTCCATGTCATCTACTCTACTTTTGTTCACTTTGTCCAGGGCACTCTTGCCTTTTCTTTGACATTTCTAGCTCACCATGGAATTACCAAACCCTTCTTACCCCTGTCCCTTATTCCTCCCCATCTGGAGTTCAGTGTCAAAAGCTGTCTTACAGCCAGTGTTTGAAGATTTCTCTAGTCAGAATGACCCTTCCCAGGTACCTCCGTTTTGTGTTTGGAAAATCTCAACCCTAACTTACAGTCCTCTCAGGCCATGGCTGATGAAGCTCAAACCCTAAATTGTTATAAATTGGCATCTACTTTACATAGAGTCAAAGCTCTTTTTCTGAACTCTAAGAGCATTTATCATTTGCATTATTCTTTTTTTATTATTGAGGTGTAATTGACATATCATATATTAATTTCAGGTGTGCAGCATGATTCACTATTTGCATGCATTGCAAAACAGTCACCACAATAAGTCTAGTTACCATCTGTCACTGTGCAAAGTTAATACAATATTATTGACTATATTCTCCATGCTGTGCATTACATCCCTATGACCTACTTTACTGGAAGTTTGTACTTCTAAAGCCCCTTCACCCTTTTCACCCTCCCCTTACTCCCCTCCCCTCTGATAATGACCAATCTTTCCCCTGTATCTATAAGTCTGGGTTTTCTCTTGTTCTGTTTGTTTTGGTTTTTAGACTCTACAGATAAGTGAAATCATGTGGTATTTGTCTCTCTAACTTATTTCATTCACCATGATACCCTCAAGGCCCATCCATGGTGTTGCAAATGGCAAGATTTCATTCTTTTTTATGGCTGAATGATATCCCATTGTGTATATATACCACATCTTTATCCATTCATCCATTGATGGACAGTTAGGTTGTTTCCATATCTTGGATTTTGTAAATAATGCCACAGTAAACATAAGGGTGCATATATCTTTTCAAATTAGTATTTTTGTTTTCTTCAGGTGGATACCAAGCAGTGGAGTTGCTGCATCATATAGTAGCTTTATTTTTAATTTTGGTGGGAACCTTTATACTGTTTTTCATAGTGACCTTACCAGTTTGTGTTCCCACCCACAGTGTCCAAGAGTTCCCTTTTCTCCACATCCTTGCCAACACTTAATATTTCTTGTCTTTTTGATAATAGCTATTCTGACAGATATAAGGTGGTGCTTCATTGTGATTTTGATTTGCATTTCCCTGATGATTAGTGATGTTGAACATCTTTTCATGTGCCTGTTGCCTATCTGTAGGTCTTCTTTGGAAAAATGTCTATTAAGATACTCTGCCCATTTTTTAATTAGATTGTTTGTTTTATTATTCTGTCTCTTTATATATTTTGGAGATTAGTCCCTTATCAGATATAGGATTTGCAAATATCTTGCAAATATCTTCCATTTCATAGGTTGCCTTTTCATTTTGTTGACAGTTTCCTTCACTGTACAGAAGCTTTTTAGTTTGATGTAGTACCATTTGTTTATTTTTGCTTTGTTTCCCTATTTTGGAGTCATACTCAAAAAAGATTGCTAAGACTCACGTCAAGGAGCTTTTTTTGGCTATGTTTTCTTCTAGGAGTTTTATGGTTTCAGGTCTTATGTTCAACTCTTTAATCCATTTTGAGTTAATTATTGTATATGGTGTGAGATAGTGTCCAGTTTCATTCTTTTGCATGTAGCTATCCAGTTCTCCCAACACCATTTGTTCGTGAGACTGTCCTTTCCCCATTGTATATTCTTGCCTCCTTTGGTATAAATTAGTTGACTATATTTGTGTGGGTTTATTTATGGACTCTCTAATCTTTTCCGTTGATCTGTGTATCTGTTTTTTATGCCTATATCATTCTGTTTTGATTACTATAGCTTTATGATACTGTTTGAAATCAGGAAGTATGCTTCCAGCTTTGTTCTTCTTCAAGATTGTTTTGGCCATTCACAGTCTTTTGTGGTTTTATATGAAGTTAAAATTATTTGTTCTAGTTCTATGTAAAATGCCATTGGAATTTTAATAGGGATTGCATCAAATCTGTAGATATGGGTAGTATGGGCATTTTAACAATACTAATCTTTCCAAGCTATGAGCATGAAATATCTTTCCATTTATGAATATCTTTCCATTCATGCTATGAGCATGAAATATCTTTCTATTTTATAGCTTCTTTCATCAGTGTCTTACAGTTTTCAGTGTACTAGTTTTTTACCTCCTTGAATAAAATTGTTTCTAGGTATTTTATTCTTTTTCATGCAATTGTAAATGGGATTTTATTTTCTTGATTTCTCTTCCTGATAGTTCGTTATTAGTATATAGAAATGCATCAGATTTTTGCATATTAGTTTTGTATCCTGCAACTTACTGAATCTGTTTATTAGTTCTAACAGTTTTTTTGTGGAGTCGTCAGGATTTTCTATATCTAGTAACATGTCTTCTACAAACAGTGACAGTTTTAATTTTTTCTTTCTGATTTGATGCTTTTTATTTCTTTTCCTGTCTAATTGCTGTGGCTAGGATTTCAGTACTATATTTTTAAAAAGTGGTGAAAGTGGTCATTCTTGTCTCATTCCTGATCTTGAGCAAAAGCTTTCAGCTTTTCACTGTTGTATATGAATCAGCTGGGGGTTTGTCATTTACGGTCTTTATTATGTTGAGGTGCATTCCTCCATAACCACTATGTTGACAGTTTTTATCATAAATGGATTTTGAATTTTGTCAAATGCTTTTTCTGCTCCTATTGAGATGAATATATGATTTTTTGCCTTTCATTTTGTTAATGTAGTATATCACATTGATTGATTTGCAGATGTTGAACCACTCTTGCATCCCTGGAATAAATCTCACTTGATCATGGTGTATGATCCTTTTATTGTATTGTTAAATTCAGTTTGCTAATATTTTGTTGAGGATTTTTACATCTATATTCATTGGGGATATTGGCCTGTAACTTTTGGTGTCCTTGCCTGGTTTTCGATATCAGAGTAATGCTGGCCTCGTAAAATGAGTTTGGAAGCTTTTCCTACTCTTCAGTTTTTTGAAAAAGTTTGGAAAGGATAGGTTTTAAATCTTTGAATGTTTGATAGAATTCACCAGTGAAGCCATCTGGTCCTGGGCTTTTCTTTGTTGGAAAGTTTTGGGTTACTGATTCAATCCCCTTATTAGTAATCAGTCTATTTAGATTTTCTGTTTCTTCATATTAAGTATTAGAAGATTGTGAATTTCTAGGAATTTATCCATTTTTTCTAGGTTGTTCAATTTGTTGGTATATAATTAATTGTTCACAGTAGTCTTTTATGATTCTTTGTATTTCTGTGGTATCAGTTGTAACTTCTTTCATTTCTGATTTTAGTTATTTGAGCCCTCTCTCTTTTTTTCTTGGTGAGTCTCGCTTAAGGTTTGTCAGTTTTGCTTATCTTTTCAAAGAACAGATCTTAGTTTCATTGACCTTTTCTATTGTCTTTTTAGTCTCTATTTCACTGATTTCTGCTCTGATCTTTATTATTTCCTTCCTTCTACTAACTTTAGGCTTTGCTTGCTCTTTTTTTTCTAGGTCCTTTAGATGTAAAGTGCTTATTTGAGATTTCTCTTGTTTCTTGAGCTACACTTGCATTTCATGAAGTTCTCTTTTAGAACTACTTTTGTTGCATACTATAGATTTTGGTATGTATTATTTCTGTTTTCATTTGTCTCTAAGTATTATTTATTTCTTCTAAGATTTCTTCTATGACCCAGAAATTATTCAGTAACAAGTTGTTTAATCTGCATATATTTGTAGTTTTTCCAGTTTTCTTCTTCCTACATTTGATTTCTAGTTTTATATCATTGTGGTCAGAAAAGATGCTTTAAATGATTTCATGTTTTTAAATTTGAGACTTGTTCTGTGGCCAATATGTGATCTATCTTGGAGAATGTTCCATGCACACTTGGGAAGGATGTGTATTTTGCTTTTGGATAGAATGTTCTATATATATATCTATTAATGTGTCATTTAAGACCAATGTTTCCTCATTGATTTTCTGTCTAGATGATCTATTCATTGAATGTAAGTAGAGTGTTAAAATCCCTTACTCTTATTGTATTGCTGTCAATTTCTCTCTTTAGGTCTGTTAATATTTGCTTTATGTACTTTGATGCCCCTATATTGCATGCATATATATTTAGAAATATTATCCTCTTGCTGGATTAACCCCTTTATCATTATGTAGTACCCTCTTTGTCTCTTAATAGTCTTTGTTTTAAAGTCTATTTCATCTTGTATGAGTATAGCTACACCAGCTTTCTTTTCATTTCCACTTGCATGAAGTCTTTTTTTCATTACTTCACTTACAGTCTGTGCAAGTCCATACTTCTAAAATAAGTATCTTATTGGCAGCATATAGATGTGTCTTGTTTTTTTATCCATTCAGCCACTCTGTGTCTTTTGATTGGAGAATTTAGTCCATTTACATTTAAAGTAATTATCAATAGATATGTACTTATTGCCATTTTTTAAATCGTTAATTGTGATTTCATGACTTTCTCTAGTCATTTAGTGTTATGTTTAGATTCCTTTCTCATTTTCTTTTGTGTATTTCAGTAAGTTTTTACTTTGTGGTTACTATGAGGTTCACATATTTCATCCTTTGTGTATACCAGTCTATTTTAAGTTGATAATTAACCTAATGCATTCCCAACTCTACATTTTTACTCCCCCCACCCCAACCCCAGCGTACATTTTATGTTTTTGATGTTACTTTTTACAGCTTTTTATTTTATGTATCCCTTAACTAATTATTGTTGTTTTAGATAATTTTGTTACTTTTGTCTTTTAACTTTCTTATAAGTGACTAAACCACTACTTTTACCATGTGTTTACTTTTTCCAGTGACATTTTTACTTTCGCATTTTTTCTTATTAGTGCCATTTCTTTTCAGATTAAAGAAGATCCTTTAATATTTATTGTAAGCCTTCTTTAATACTGAACTTTTTCAGCTTTTGTTTGTCTGAAAAACTCTATTTTTTCTTAAAATCTGAATGATGATCTTGCTCGGTAAAGTATCCTTTTTAGAGGTTTTTGGGTTTTTTTTTTTTTTTTTCTTTTCAGTGTTTTGCATATATCATGTCACTCCCTTCTGGCTTGCAAATTTTCTAATGAGAAATCTGCTCATAGCCTTATGGGGTTTCCCTTATATGTAACAATTTGTTTTTCTCCTACTGCTTTTCAGATTGTTTCTTTATCTTTAATTTTGACATTTTAATGACTATGTTTCTTGGTGAGATTCCCTTTGGATTCATCTTATTTGGGACTTTTTCAGATCTGGATGTCTGTTTCCTTCCCAAGGTTAGGGAAATTTTCATCCATTATTTCTTTTAAATTTCTGCTTTTTCTCTCTCTTTTCCTTCTGACACCCCTATAATGTGAATGTTACTCTACTTGATGTTGCCCCAGAGGTCGCTTAAGTTATTCTCATTTTTTTTTTTTCTTTTTGCTGCTCTGGGGGAATGGCATTGCTTTATTTTCCAGCTTTCTCATCTATTCTGCTTTATCTGGCCTGCTGTTGAACTCCTCTAGTGTATTTTTCAGTTTAGTTATTGTATTCTTCAGCTCTGTGACTTCTGTTTGGTATTTATGTTTTCTGTCTATTTGTTGAAGTTCTCATCTATTCTCCCAAGTTCAGTGAGCATCTTTGTTACCATTACTTTGAATTCTTTATCAGATAGATAACTTATTTCCATATCATTAAGGTCTTTTTTCTGAGGTTTGTCTTGTTCTTTTGTTTGGAACATATTTCTCTGTTTCTTCATTTTGCTTGACTCTCTGTGTTGGTTTCTATGTAGTAGATGAACCAGCTATACTTCTCTCTGTCTTGGAAGAATGGCCTTGTGTAGATGATGATTCTAGCTCTTGATTATTTCTCAAACCTTTGTGATTGTCTAGACTGTCTGATTTATTATTGATATGGCCCTGTTGTTGAGAGTGTGCCAAGATCTGTCAGTGATACAAAGGGAAAATCTCATTAGCACCTACTTTCAAGGTGATTGGAAGCCAAACCCTCAGCAGCTTTTAGAATTATGCAAATGTTTACAGTTCATTGGGGCTGCAGTTGCAATCCCTGCTGGCCTCCAGACCAGGAGATCTGGAGGTAACCCACAGGCAACTGTTGCAAAAATGAGGGCTCCAGATGAGTGCATAAACTTCTTCCTGGGAAGTCTCATTGAGCTGTACCAAGGCCAAGGGGGTGTGCAAGGATGGTGTTTTCTTCCTTACCTTGCTTACCTTGGGAGCACCTCCTTAGCCTCTAGTTATATGGGAAGCCTGCACCCTCTCTCTCAAGCTGAAGCTTCAGCCTAAGTAAATAGGCCTTTATATCAGAAAACTGGGGTTGTGTTTAGAAGAAATTATGCTGAGTACTTTGAGTACTTTCCTTGATGTCAGGATTATGAACCTCAAACTAGCACAGGGATTTAGAAACTGTGGGAAGCCTGGGAAGAAAGGAAGTGATCCTGGAAAGAAAGCAGTTTTCCCAGTGCTGAGCTGAATTGAAGATTTTATGCCCCATTCTGCAATACAGAGTTGGGAAGGAAGACCAGGTGAGAGGGGACTCCTGGCCACTGAGCCTCTAGGGGCAGGCAACAAAGAAAATGTAAATCAGGCGCATACCTAACGCTCCAAAACTGCAACCGTTAGCTAATAAGAGCAAACATTTCCTGGTAGCCTACTATATGCTGTGCTAAGTGCATGTTATCTCATTTAGTCCTCACATTTATTAGCCCCAAGTTTCCAGGCATGGGAATCGAGGCTTAATTATTAATTTGCACAACGTGATAGTTGGGAGTTGGTGGAAGTAGGATTTGAACCCATTCGCTCTGACTCCAAAGTCTAAGCTGGTAATCACTAACATTACTTTCTTAAGATGGTTGAAACAGGTACTACATGTAGAATCTTCTACTCTGAGCAAGGGAGAAATGACAGCTCTTAGTGGAGCAGCTGGAGCCTAGGCAGGGAGGAATCCACGGCCTCCACAGGGGTTGGCTGTGGCAAAACAGAGAGCAGATGGGGAGCCAGAGCAGGGCCTGAGGCAGCAGTGGGGTGGAGGGTCTGGGGGAAGAGGTATACCGGTGGTGTTCCCAGCAGCAGCTGAGTCACCTGGGGAAAAAGAGGCTACACGTGTCCCCACACAAGAGGGGAGTGGGAACTAGCTGCCTTAGGGTGGCTGATGGCATATTTGGGAGCTTTAATAACTAAACTAGACAGGGATAGGACTCAGATGTCTTTATTCCTCATCTCTGAATGTTGACAGTATAGGTATCTTGTCTCCCCAGCTTTATTGTATACTCAGTGAGGGCATGAGCTTTCTACTTCTTTAGCTCTCTACAATGAAGACACCCAACATCAATTTATTTACTTAGAAATTATGCATTCACCCACATTTTGGAAAGAATGCAGCTCTGTACACTCATTATTTCTGCCTGCCAGGAACTGGTGCTTCAGAACAAAAGTAAGCAACTGTTTGAGAAACCCCCCTTGAAGTATTATTCCAGGTGTGTATATATGTGTATCTAAGGAGAGAAACATGGTGTTTATTGTGCATCTACTATGAGCCAGGCACCATGCCAGACACATTACAAATGTTCTTTCATTTAATCCTTAAGTGGCTGGATAAAGTAGTGGAAATTATTAATATGCATTTTGTACAGATGCAAAAACTTAGAGACCCAAACTCATGTGAGTCACAAGTTAATGCATCATGTGAGCCCAAGTCATTCTGGCTCCAAAACCCATCTCCCCCACCCCAGCCCCATTTCACTGAGAAATTTGCCTAATAGAGAGCAGGTCTTTGTAGTATAAAATTTCCCTGCTGCTCTAAGTCCCTGTGGCCACTGGCTTTGGGCCTCCTTGAGTGGCTTTCCAAGCTCTGGCATTCCTACCCTGATGCCAAGGCTGCTGTCATTGGGACGGGGAGAAAATAAATCTTGGGCAACATGAAACTGGTCCAGACATACATACTGTGGATGAAATAGGACCAATGGTTCAGTTCCTCCTTTTCCGCATCAGAATAATTAACACTCTTAGAATATGTTTTAACATTAACTCTCCTCTCAATTCAGTAGATTTCCAAGACCCTTTTAACAGCTTGCTCCCCTTTACATAAAATGTATTTGATGACTCACCACACAACTCCTTCCATCCTGTGTTACTCCAAAGAGGGCTCCAAGCCATCTTCAGAGCCCAGCCCCATGTCATGCTACAGGATATCCTCAACATTCACAGAGGAGGGGAGTGGAACTTTCTGTCCATAAAATTAAATCATGGAAATAGAGCTTTCTCTGGAGCCCCTCAGCCTTGACCCCAAGTGCTATAGTAAGAAAAAGGAAAATTTGGGCAATAAATAAACCAAGAGAAAGAGAGAGCTCTCTTCCTCTCATTCAGGAAAACTCTGAGGAGACATTAAACTGAGTTCGCTCAGCCTCTGTTTCTAACATCTTCACCAAAGAACTGTAGTCAGTGTGCCTAATGGAACTCAGGTTTTACAGCCAGCTGTGTTGCAGACAGTGATACTCAGAGAACCCAAGGTGAGACACTGCCAAATAGACTTTCCGTATGTGACAAGCGAGAGGATGAGTCGTCCTCAGTAAAGAAGAGCTGCAAGAGGTCACCCAGGCCAGCTATCTGCTTCCAAGCAGCCAAGGCCCACATGACTTCTCTCCCCCCTCATACCCTTCAGCACCAGGGTACCCATGACCCCTCGCAGTGACCTGCTCAGAGCTCCAGGAGCAGCACCAGCAGCTTCTGTGTAAAGGGATCACAATAGTTAGACCCTCAGTGTTCCTTGCCTTTTTCTTCCCTTTGCTTCCTCAAATTGGTTCTGAGCACCCTGGCTTTACAGTGTTTCCCTCCTTCAGCCCTCTGAAGTCAGTCCTGCCCTCTGAGGTGGGGGACACTTGGGCTTCCAGATAGAGATTTGGGTAAAACTGAGCAGGAGAAAAGGACCGCAGAAATTTAAGGGAGGTGTCAGGGAAGGGCCTGAGTGCTTCATAGAGCAGTTGTAGCTTGTGGGAGCAATAGATGGGGGGAAGAAGAAGGGAGAATGTGAGAAGTGTTGGGGCCCGTTTTCCGTTCACACAGGGCATTTGAGAAGTGCAAGTAGAGGACTTGATTTATTTTGAAATTGCTTCTGATTGCATGGGCTGTGTTCTTTCAGCCGTAACACTTCTCCAAGACGAAACCTCATGGGGCGTGACTTCATAAGCATTACGCTGGTGTTTCCAAGACCAGGTCTTGTGAGGTTGTGGGGAGTGTGAGGGGGCTCCGGGAGGGGGAGCAGAGCAAGGAGCACACAGCACAGCACGAGGAAGGCCCATGCCTCCCTTATCACCAAAACACCAAAGAGCTGTGTGGCTTTTCAGTGATTTCAGGGCAACCCAACACGTTCACATTTTCCTTGTGTTTGAGAAATGGGAAAGAGGTCATGGGAATCTCGGTGGTAGGGAGTGAAGAGAAGAGAATTAGAAGGTAAAGAAAAAGTGTGCGTAGTTGAAGTTACGCAGGCACTGTGTGTATTCCTTTTTGTGCAGACTCTCAGGTTCTAGAACTGAGAAGGACTTGAGAAATCAGCCGTCCAGCCCCATGACTTCAGGTACGGTAATCACCGTGCAGCAAACAGGCCGGTGGCAGACTGCACAGCTGCTGATGCTGTGTGCGAACTGGGACACCGGACCTGCTGCTGACACAGCGACGTGCCCCTCTTGTCGACAGGGGGCCTCAATTCTGCCCGCCATGCCCTGCTGGGGTCTCACCCTCACACACCCTGATCTAACTGGTCTGGCATGCAGCCTTGGCATCAGGACCGTAGAAAGCTCTGGAGGGTGATAAAGTCAGGCAGGAGAACACTGACCCGACTCTGACGCCCATTCCTGTGTACTTTCTGTGAGAGACGTGGCCACCTGGATGTTTGTGTCCTCCCTGCCAATTCCATAGGTTAAAACCCTGCCCCCTAAGGTGATAGTATTTGGAGGTGTGGTTTTGGGAAGTGATTAGGGCTATATGAAGTCATAAGGAAGGAGCCCTCGAGAATGGGATTAGTGACCCTGTAAGAAGAGTCCATAGAGCTTGTTTCCTCTCTGTGTCATTCAGCCATGTGAGGATACAAAGAGAAGAGCCCGCCATCTGCAGCCTGAAAGAGGGCTCTCACTGGAACTCAGCCACACACACTCTGACCTCGGATTGTCAGCCTCTGGCACTGTGAGCAGTAAACTGTCATTTTAGTCCTGCTGTCTGTGGGCATCCTGCTATAGCAGCACAAACGGACCAAGGTGGGGAACAACTGGTATGCACTGTCCCCCTCAGGAATCACACCCTCAGGCCCATATGCATCAAGGCACTGACAAGGGAGGCAGCAGGGGTGGTGGAAGGAGCTCTGAGTGAAGCGCCAGGGGGCCAGACCTCCGCTGTGGCTCAGACGGACTCCCTGCGTGACCTGGAGAAGGTGACAACTCCCTGGGACTCACAAATGCCTCCTCTGTAAAATGAGGGGGTGGAAATAGAAGACCTCTACTGTTGTTTCCAGCCTGCACATTCTGTAACTCCAAGTAACCCTTCCCGGCTCCAGGTTCCAGCTTCTTAAAACTTTAGATTTGCATGGCTTCATTTTTTCCCCTTTAATCACAGTTTCCCCTCTTTTCTCAGCTCCTGCTCCATTTTCTTCACCTCATTGACTAAGGCACTGCCTATATGAAAGCCAGTACCCCGCAGCTTGGCCATGCTGTAGGCACAAATAAGGTCATAGGAGCAGTTAAACCCACTGCTCAGTGGCAGAAGCCCCTGTATGCTCAAACAGGAAGTCCAGCCCCTGCAGACGCCCTAACAGATTTTGTTTCTGGGACCCCCACTCCCCCAGAAGCATCTTACAAACTCAGAGACCCCGCTGCTGGGAGCATCACAGTGGGCATCTGTTCTGTGCACTTTCTCCTGTGAAGGCTCCCTTCTTTTCAGGGACTAAGGAAGCCACCTGAGGAAGCTTTGCAGTTTTCACTACTGCCAGTACTAACTGTGAAAATAGTCGTGTCTAGGCAGGGATGCTGCCTGCCAAGGCAGCCTAAGCTGTCTGTCCTTAAGGGGCAAGTGGTTCTGTAGGAGGTTCCGTGCGGAGGTGGAGAAAATGACGCTCTCCTCCGCTCTGTTGCCTCGGCCTCCAGGCAGTGTTTCTTGTGCCCATAGAATTGCTAAGTCTGCCCTAAGGGCAACTCTTCCATCTTCTAGCCTCACTCTCTCCCTGCTGGAGCTCAAAACCAATCCAGGGTAAGTGGGGTGGGAGTAGAAGAGAGCAGAGTTTTCCTCCCCTCTCTCCTTTTCAGTACACACACGCACGCAGATATATACACTACATATACACTACATATATCTATATATGCATTTAGGATATACATATATTTATAGATAAATCATGTAGAGATACATGTGTGTATATGTAGTGTATGTACCTATGTATACATCCACACTTGTGTGCACACGTGCACACATACACATAAGAGTCAGGGGGCTTTGGCCCACCAGTTGTGCAAGAAGCCATTTCAACCCCAGTTGGCTTCAGCCAGCATTCTTCATGTTGTGGTAAGAGCTCTCTCGCTCCATCCTTTTTAAAGAAAATAAATCCCTCATAATTTCAAAGCATAACCATCACTTCTCAAGAGTTCTTAAAAACACTTTTTTTAATCCAATAATTGTTTTTTTTAGAGAGAGAGAGAGAGTGCAAGTGAGTGAGGGACAGGGAGAGGGGAAGAGGGAGAGAGAGAGAGAGAGAGAGAGAGAGAGAGAGAGAGAGAGAGAGAGGATCCCATGCAGACTCTGCACTCTCAGTGTGGAGCCCAAAGCAGGGCTCCAGCTCACCGGATGCGGGGCTTGAACTCATGAACTATGAGGTAATGACCTGAGCTGAAGTCGGATGCTTAACCGATTGAGCCACCCAGGCGCCCCTATTCCAATAATTCTATCCTAATGAAATACAAATGCAAAGACATTCATCATGATGTTTTAAAAAAGAAAGGAACCTTAATCCTTAATTCCAATAAGTATATCCATACAATGGGATAAAATGTTAAAATAACATTTTTAGGCATTGCAAAAATAATATTTAATGACATGGGAAAATGTTTACAAAATGTATTATAAAATGCTTAGGGTATATAATAATGTGCCACTTTAATATTTCAAAACAAAATCATAGAAAAAAGACTGAAAAGAACTGTGTCAACATGTGAATAACCGTTATTTCTGGGTTGTAAATTAAAGGATATTCCTATCTGTTTCTACTCTCCCTTGAAAATCTCTGAAAGAGCCAGTCATTTTCTAATTGGCAAATAAAGGTCATATATTTTAATTTTTTTTTAATATGACAGTCTCAAAGCCGGTAGCATTTGTCCTAAAAAGAACAAATTCATGCTGAGAAAACCAAAAGCTTTTCTGGCTGGCTCCTGGGTAGAGGAAGTTGCTTTGTGGGCTCTCTCCATCCCAATAGCAGCCAACATTTGTTGATCACATATGAATCAGTGCCTTGCAACCCAGAGTTGTAGTCTGTGCCTTGCTTATATTCACCACATGTCTTTGAAGTACCATTACAATGAGTCATCACCAGATGAAGAGCTCATGGTTTAGAGAGACACAATTGTCTTGGTCACCAGGTACAGGGCCAGGGCCAAAGGTCCATATCCCAACTCCATGACTACAGCAAGCTGCCAAATATTCCCCCCAAGAGAAAAGAGTTGGCAATTAAGATCAAGAGGTACATCAAAGGTAAAACCAAACAACAAAGAGTAGACAGAGAATAGTGACTAGAGAATGCCCATCTCTCTGCTTGGCTCCTGGATCCCCAGTACAGGTGTTCCTAAAGTCCCTGGGTGGAGGTGCTGACTCCATTTGCTGATACTTATGGGTTGCTTTGCTTCTCCCACTCCTCAAATAAGAAACTAAGGGAGTTGGACGATTGCTTCCAGCCCCACATAAGCGGTAAGCACTAAAATTGGAAGTTCCTTTCCTTGAATCCTAAGTTCAAAACTGCAAGCCAAATCACTCAGTGTAGAGGGAGAATAAAAGGAGTCCCATCACCATTGCCAGCTGGAAGAGGCCCTGCATGCCCAAAGAGCACCATTTCTCTAACACATCCTCCTCCAATCAAGATGTCCCAGGGTTCCCTGCAGCTTGAACAGACAGAAGCACAATACCCTCCTTTCCAGACGTCTTGGGTTAATTTCTTTATTTTTTCTGGCCCACATTTTGAAGTCTTTCCAGACTGATGGACTAAAGTGGAAATTACAGTCCTATCAGCTCTGTCCAAAACAGATGCCACATAATCACAATCATATTAATAAAGCTGGCAAGAGTGAGTATGAAGAATTTGACGGAGGGGGGAGGGAGAAAAAAACCTAACAACTTCCAGAATGTCTCAACTGATTGAACGCTCCTGCCTTGAAACAGGTTTCCCTGAGAAATCTGAAGTTGGCTTTTCCCCATCTAAACTCCAAGTAATGCCTTTTATTTAATATATTTTACAGTTTGGATGAAGGGAGAGAAAAGGGGGGGGGTGGGTATTTTCTCGAATCTTTTTGGACTTCACAACATTCGAGATCTTATTTATGCGTGAGTTTCCAGCTGTGCATGACATAAGTCATTGAAAACTGGCACATCTTTCCATCAGCAAGCACAGCACAACCACAAGCTTGGCAAGCGGTTCATGTTGCCAGATGCCTTCACTGTTTCTTAAACTATGTATTCAAGGCACTCCACTTTTTTCTTGCTGGAAATACTTTCAAAGAAGAACACAGTGTTTTGGGTTTCCTGGCCAAAGTTTAGCTGTACTTTTGCGTCTTTGCCAAACTTCCTGTTTTTAGCAAAACAATTTATTATCTTGCTGGTTCTTTAGACCCAAAAGGATTTGCAGGGCACAAATAACTACTTGGTTTCCATATCTTTTCAGAAAAGAAACTCGCTCACTTTCCCATAATTATCCTGTAGATGCAAGAACAGAAACATATTTAACCTTTGGGAATGCTACCGAGGTGTGGAAAAGGTTTTAATTGATTAAAACCTCGACAGTCTGAATTTTAAAGAACTGACAATTATTTTTTGTGTGCAAGGAAAGTAATTCTTTTCAGGTGGTTTGGCAGGATCACAGATTTGCCACACGTGGTATTGGAGAAGCAAGTTTGGAGTGAGTTTGTGTTTGAAGGCCAAGGTCTGACTAACAACATTTGATTCATCAGCAGCAATCAAAGAAAGCATTCGACCAGACACTTTTATGAATAGTTCATCTCTGATTACTAAGCCACAGAGTCACCTTTTTCACTTCACAAAAAAAAAAAAATGAAAGTAGAGCTAAACAGAAACTTCTCCATGCCTACTTAGCAGCCAACTAGCCTGTCAACCGGTAAATAGATTAAGAAACTTAAATTCTCAACTTGATTAGATTGAAATGGCCAAGTATAGTCTCAGTTTTCTTCTACAAAAATATCCTAGCTATAAATAGAACAGATGTTACCTTTGGCAAAACACACACACTCCACACACACGCACAAACACACAGTTGTTTAGGTAGGCTTCGGTAGTAATGACCTGTAGCAGAGCAACACTGGCAACACTGTGGTTAATTCTTCAGCAACATGCGTTCCTAGAGTAGAATGTATTTCTGCGTTCCTAGAGTAGAATGTATTTCGACTTAGATGGACGCAACCACAGTTTCTCCATGTCTTTCAAAAATTACTTCACACTACCTGCAAAAACCAAGGAACTGATAATGTCGATTTCCTGTATGTTCGTGCTTCAAAGATCTGAGAATTCTTTGATGGTGACTTAGCAACCACTATAAGAATAATGGCTCCTTAAAACAGAGTGAGTCAAAGAGTAAGACACTTTAGAGGAAATGGTTAATATTAATGAGAGAGTGCCGTGTAGTCTGACAATAGACCAGCATCAGCGCTTTGGGAGGGATGCTTCTAGCAAGTAAGAGAGGGCCAACTTGTGTCTTTCCATTTGTGAACGGTTCTCCCCGAGTAAAGCAGAGAAAAAGACAGTATCTATTAGATGGAGATCGATAGATCGCTAGTGAAACAGGGTGCTGTCGAAAAAAACCACCAGACGCCGAATAGAAGCAAGGCAAGATTTTGTTCACGGCCGGGCCAAACCTGATCTCCTGATCTTAAGGAGAAAAGTGCAGAGAATGGCCCCGAACAAAGGTAGCAGTGAGCTTATATGGATTTTAGCAAGTCAGAGTACGTCATTATTTAGTTAACCAATTACAATTTATAGCATTTCATAGCAGCCAATTATATTGTGACACACAGACGTTAGTTTTGGCGGGAACCTATCAATTTAAAGTTCTTTGTCCTAAGAGGGTTTAAAATGACCAATCATAGTTAGACACCTAAGATACCGTGGGGCAGTGAGTTCGAGACTTTTTACATGTTGGTCTTGCCTAGGCTGGATCTTGGTAGAAGGGGTGGGGGAGCTTTTTGCAACCTAAGTTATCTATTTATCAAGCAGGTGAGGTTACAGAAGCGAGATAGGGCGGTTAGTAATTTCTAATAACCCTAATAGGGAACTATATAAGCTTTTATCTCAATTATTCATGAAAGGTGAGTTTAAGCCAAACTTATATACCATAAGCTTTCTGATATCTTATAAGTTGACCTATTACAGCTAGATTGATAGATCGCTAGATTGACAGGTAGGGTGTGTGTGTGTGCACGCACGTGTGTGTTATCCATGGTGTATCTTTCTCCGTCTTCTTTTTTCCTTCTCTCTCTCTTTATTTCCCTCTTTTTTTCTTTCAGATGGATGCTTTGATTCTCTTCAGCAAAGACTGGGCCAAGAAAAGCCCATGTAGCAATTCAGTGGGCCTAAGCACATGCATTGAGGAGAGAGTCAGAAAGAAGATTTTCATTAACAAATTATCATTCAGTTCAAGCCCTATCAGACTTGTAGTTGAGTATGGCTACAGAAGGTAGCCCTAGATTTCTTATAAACCCTTCTAAAAGGTGAGAATGTGCCTTTATTAACCTTAGGGCATGTGGCTTTACAGAGTTATTTTTAACATTTGAACATAAACAATATCAGTACTAAATATAGGATCAAAGAAATACTGTTTCCATGTGGAGTTGCCAAAGCACAGAAGCATGGTTACAAAGTACAAGTTTCCTTTGAAGGGGATGTTGCTATCAATATTGCTTATTCAGCAGTCTAGTAATATCAAAATGAAGTGCACATATAGACATATATTCATTATATCCTGCCTGGTGTGAGAAAGGTTTCACTCCTTCAGTCTTTAAAAACAAAACCCAACATCCCAAACCAAACCCTTAAGGGCCCCTTCACTGGATTTTTTTTTCCTCCAAAATGAATACATTTAAAGTAATGTTTGAAGCCTGTGGTATCAGAATTTATTTCTACAAAGTTAACTCTATTTAATATCCTTGGCTCTAAGCTTAATTTGCTAAATCGTGCTGTTTTTGAAATTTATTGCAAAATTATTGTTCTCCAGGGAAATAATTACCATTCCTCTTACTTCTATGGTATTGCTTTCCTCTGCATGTGAATTTAAGTAAAGAGATTTAAAATGCAACTCTGTTTTGAGTAAGTATCAGTCAAGACAGGGTGACTCTGATGTTATATTTGAATTTAAGAGAACATTTTCTGTTCATTTGAATACCCGATTTTTCTGAATGAGAACAATAGGATATTAAAATTAGAAAAGAGTCCTAAGAAATGATTGCATGTATCTATTTATAGGCTACCTTGTTACAAAATAAGATTCTAGGGAGCTTAAGAACTATAGCTAGCTACGTAATATAAATTAGAAGTAGGCATAGAGCACAAAAGAAAACACAAGGGTAAGGATGTGAATGGAACCAGGACTGGATCTGATATAAGCTCATGGGCTTGAATAATGAAGCACAAATTTGACTCTTAGACTTTTAAATATCAGTGTGTAAACAAAAACCTGCTCAAGGTTATGAGACTCTTGAGTAACGTTTTCAGAACTTTATCACAGAAGTTTAAAATATTTTATAAATTATTTGTGAACCGAACACTAGTTTCTAGTCTTCTGCCTTGAATGTTGTAGTGACCATACTGCATCAATTTTTTAATGTTTTGGTAATGCATCCTGCTTCCCTTTGGGGGACTTGCCTTTCGCCTGTTTATGTGAAGGTGCTCTGTCCCTGTCCCTCCCACATATTTTAAAATGACTGCAGTACCAGGAGGGGGAATGGCTGTGGCTGATTCTTCCCCAGTGGTTGTGTGCTACCAAGAAAGTGACTGGTTTATGCTCATCCCCTGGTGCCAGTTCTTCTCAGGAAGTCTGGTTCTTCCACTTCCCGTCAGTTCTTTGAGCCACCCCAAAATTATCCAGTAAATTTCTTTGCTGCTTAAATTAGGGTCTGTTGCCTGCAAGTGCAGAACCCTAAATGAAATAGAGGCAATTCATATGCAGATGGATTGAATGATATGGCTAGGGCCTGTGGGTAATATTAAGCAAAGTTATGTGTGGAATCCTGAGAATCTAATGCCTAATTTACAAGCCATTGTGATCCTAGTCCGTGCAAACAGGATCCAATGTAGAAATAGTCATTGGTGAAGAGCATTTCAGTGGAGAGCAATAATCTCTGCCCAAGAATACGTATCTTCTTTCATTTAACATTCTTAGAATCTTCTGTTGTGTAGGACGTGGATGTATGTAAGGAAAGGTCTTACTTGGAGCACTGTACTACTGTATACTGACTTTCAGGGTTGCATGTAAACATGGTTATTAATATTGCAACACCTTCTGTTTGCCCCAATAAATAATGACTACTTTCAGCATTGCTAAAACCCAACACAATGCTTCATGTGTTATACAGAGTTTTGTGCTGATGATGAGAGTTATTTCTCTCTTTAAGAGTTGTAAAGAGCTAACTAGTGGAACAAGAACTACCAAGTATAGGGCACCTGGCTGGCTCAGTCATTAAGCATCTGACTTTGGCTCAGGTCATGATCTCACAGTTCCTGAGTTCGATTCCCACAAAGGGTTAGCATGAGCCCCGCTTCTGGTGAGCTTGAGCCCCGCATGGGGTGAGCAGGAGCCCCACTTTGGATGAGCCCCAGGTGAGCCCTGCTTCTCTCTCTCTCCCTTTGTCT
The DNA here is from genome assembly GCF_018350195.1 of Panthera tigris. Classification (NCBI taxonomy): domain Eukaryota; kingdom Metazoa; phylum Chordata; class Mammalia; order Carnivora; family Felidae; genus Panthera; species Panthera tigris. The sequence continues at coordinate 83,146,648 of NC_056662.1, forward strand.
CTGCCCCTTGCTCACTTACATCCTCTTTCTCTCCCTCTCTCCCTGTCTCTGTCTCTCTCAAGAAAACAAACAAACAAACAAAACTACCAGGTATCCAGAACAGTCATAAAGGCCCATGAGGCCATGGAGCTATATGTAGTCCTGGTAAATGTTTCACAACTGACTCTCTTAAAAAGAAAGAGAGAGAGAGAGAGAGAGAGAGACACCAGCCCTGATTTGTGGTGCTTACAAATTCCTGTGGTATAAAGACTCCTACCATGGCCAGTTTCAAGCTATCAATATGATGTCACTGCCTGTGGAATTGGGAAGATATATGCACAAAGGGCTTTTGAAGCTGGTGCAAACAAGCTCCAGTGCATCCTTGGAAGGGTCCCTCCTCAATCCTTCTCCTCTAACTGAACCCAAGGAAGGGCCTTGGCAGACCCAGAATCCATTATTATTCTTGTGGCTTGTGTTCTTCTAGAAAGGAGCATTGGAAATCCCCAAAGTGAGGTTGATCTCTGTAAATCAGTCAACTAACCAATGGATTACAGGAGTCTCTCTTTGCTCTCATCTCAGAATTTTCCTCTGGAACATCTGAGGGAACAGAAACAATTTGTCATGAATAGATTTCCTACATGAAGAACATCTTAAGTTTCCTTTCAAGAGAAATTTTCCATTTAAAGGCAGAGTGATCTGCTTTGTCTCTAAAATTTTCCAAAAAAAAAAAAAAAAAGTGTTGAAGAAAGCCTATGCTGTCCTGCAGGGGGGGAAATCACAGCTCAAATGCAAAGTGTACTGAAGTGCGGCACAAAACAGAGTAACGTGATGGTGTCGAACACACGTTGCACATCCAGCTATCTGGATTTGAACACCGGCTCTGCTTTTTACCAGCCTCATCAGCCCTTGGACAAGTGATTTGAATTTTGAAACCTCAGGTTGCTTCTCTGCAAAAGGAAAGTGATGATGGGGTTTCCATGAGAACTTAGATACATGATGCACCTGAAGGACTTAGCATGAGGGCTGACTTGTGGTACGTGGTTCCTGTTACTACTTTTTGATTATCCATTCTGACTTTGTCATGTGCCTCAGTGTGTTTGGGTTTCCTTTTTTAAGATACAGCAGCAGCTAATAGAGTCCACTTACCCTAGAAAAGGTAATGGCAAATGGACTATTAGGAGAAAGCCAGCCCTGGCAGGGTGCTTCCAATGGGCAAAAGGACATGATGACAGGCGCCGACGAGGCATTCTGCCACACCTCGTGGGAAAGAGCACAAGCCTAAAACAGGTGCAGTCACAGGGCCCCAGGAGGGGATGGCCAAGAGGATGAAACTTCCATTATCAGGGTTTGGCTGAAAAAGATCGGAGCCACATTTCCAGTGGAACTTGTAACTGCTTACTCATCTCAAATAACTTAAAGCACGTCATCACCATTCTTGGCCACAGGAATGAATCCTGCCACAGAATGGAGATCTGTTTTCTTCCTTAAAGCCCACAGAGTGTTCTGCTTCAATTCCCTGTATGGGATGTAGATATATTAAATACCAAAAAAAAAATGACCATAAAGTGAACATTAAGGTTGAGAAATGAGGTCCAAGGTTGCCAAGAAATTCAACAGTAAGTGTTCCCCCAGCAGCTCTAATTCAGCCATCTTTGCAGTAATGCATCCTTTCCGATCTCTGAATCCTCAGTGGAATGCCCCTTTCATATGGACTCTGGATTCTTCAACTAAGCCAGGGGAGGGATGTTTGGGGTCTCTTCTGCTCCTTCTCACTTCCCCAGGTCGTGGGAAAATCCTGTCTAGGACCCTTCCACCAAGCTCTTGAATGAGGCCAGCCATGGCAAAGCACACTCAAGAGCCAGGGGTGTGGGGCGGGGGAAGGCAGCTCAGCCCCAGGAAGCTGGACCATTTCCCTTCCCTGGCCCCTCCCTGAGAGCCAGGAGGCTACTCCTGGCTCCACACAGCAAATATATCCATGCAGATATCCAGGATGCATTAGTGGTTCGACACAACTGATGTGCTCAGGCACCTCCGGGGTACATTAGTTGAAGTGGCTACAGCAGCTGGTGGCTCCTCTTCAGGCATAATTTATCTATTGCACTTTACTTAATGTGCAAAATTAAATTTATGCTGAATCCATGTGTCTTACCTACTGTGCATGAGCAGCATGAAATATACCATAAAGCAAATCAGCACAGAGCCATGCTCTTAATTGCTAATGGCTTTCAACACACTTCATTGTGGTCTAACCAAACTTGGAGTCTATTCTACACTGAGAATCCTGCTCATATCAAGGTTGAAAGTGCTTCTCCCCAGGACCTTCTGGAAAACTGAAGGATAAAATGAGAAATGCTTTTAAGTCAATCTTTTTAGAGCCTATGTTCTTTAGATCACAGATTCTGCACTTTTCATGAATATTGCAATCAATACAGTTTCTACCAAGGGCATGATTTTCCTGAAAAATAAACAAACCAGTGTGAATTTTTTTAAGTGCATTATAGAAAATAAGTCCCAAATGCAGTCAAACCAAGTGTTGTCACTGCCAGGCTGTGGGACCCACTCTGTGTTTCTGGTTCCATACATTAAAACAAAACAGTTAGAATCTTGATTTCTGCCCCTAACAGGGGAAAAAAAAAAAATCTATGCAATCAAGCATAATGAACTTTACAAAAACAAATCTCTCAAAAGAAGCCTTAAAAATGTGTTGTAAAATATACTTGCACACCCTCTCACACATCTATATTCACTCAAAGCAGAAATTAATTCAAACTTGAAAGCTGGTTGGAAAAATTAATTTGGTGGAGGAATCAGAAACAGAATAAATACACAGGTCATGCAGAAACTTAAATACAATTATATCTCCAACAGTAATTATTCAAAGTGTTTTCATTTTAAGGTATGCTTTGTAACAACTACAGATACCATTTCCCATGGAAAAAAAAGTTATTTGTTCTGCAGTTTACATTTGTCCTAGAAAGTACCCATCTGTGGATATGTCACGTTGCTCCCTTGAAAATAATTTGTAATTTTCCCCACGTAAAGGACAGAGGAAAAATAAAACCACTGACTATATTACTTTTTAGATGTCATCTTTACATATTTTTTCAGTACATGACTATTAGTATAAAAATTTAGAAAATATACCAGCCTTTCAAAGCACAGTATTTTTATAAAACTAAGAAAAATCTTTTAGGAAGATACAAAGTAATAATTTTACTTATTCTACTCTTCCTTATTTTGTTTTTCATATAAAAATCATGATTTATTCACCAAGGATTAAGATTTTTTTTTTGTTAATGTTGATTTATTTGAGAGAGAGTGTGAGCAGGGGAAGGGCAGAGATGGAGGGAGACACAGAATCCGAAGTAGGCTCCAGGCTCTGAGCTGTCAGCACAGAGCCTGATGCAGGGCTCAAACCCATGAACTGTGAGATCATGACCCAAGCTGAAGTCGGATGCTTAACCATTTGAGCCACCCAGGTGCCCCAATTCACCAAGGATTTTAATATGATGTTTTAAATGTTTTACTTTTTTCTAGTGTTTCTTGATTTTGTTTGGTTTGTAGCAGAAAAACTAAAATGTAGACATGAATTGTCTAAATTCATATATATATATACATGTATGTATATATATGTATATATATATACATGTGCATTCATGTACATGCATTCTTGCAGTCACTATCCTGTTAAATATAAAGAATTGAATAAATATGCATTTAGCAATGGATTTTTGCATTACTTCTATTTTTGAATGTGTAAGTTATGTTGTCCTGCTGAATAGGCTTTTTATTTTAGAGAGAGCATGAGAGTGGGGGAGTAGGGCAGAGAGAGAGAGAGAGAGAGAGAGAGAGAGAGAGAGAGAGAGAGAGAGAATCTTAAGCAGGCTCCATACTCAGTGCAGATCCTGATGAGGGGTTCAATCCCACGACCCTGGGATCATAACCTGAGCCGAAATCAAGAGTTGGATGCTCAACTGACTGAGCCACTCAGGAGCCCCCTGAATGGTCTAATAAATATACATCCAGAAGTAAAATCCACTAGTTAGCATCTGGATCTTATTCCTTTTCTGGAAAAGATGTGCTAAATCAAGTTCAACTCAGTAGTAAACATTAATTGAGCACCTATTAGGTATAAGACTCAGATCTGAAAAAAAAATAACTTGGCTCCCTATGGAAGCACACAATTAAGTGACAAACATGGACATACACACAAATAACTCTAATGCAAGGCAAATAGTAGTAAGTCTTACACAGCAGGTGAGTGGTGCTCTGAGGTTCTGGGAGGTATGGAGGCCACAGTAGAATAAGAGCTGAGTCTTGGAAAATGAGTAAAATTTTGGTTGGAAGACAATTGGAGAAAGCACAGTTAAGAGCACAGCAGAAAGAGGTAGGGGCTTGAAGAATAACTTGGGTAAATGAAGGGAAAGTCAAAGCTTCAAACTGTGACTTTCTGTAACACACACCCATAACCTCTAGCTGGGGTTGCCGTTGGCTTAGAATGGGGCTTAAAAAAAAAAAAAAAAAAAAAAAAGCAAAGCAATGATGTTTCCCTTTCCTAGCCATAGAGTCTTAAGCAGATCTTCATGGTCACAAGTTTGCTGGGCCCAGAAAGAAAAAACATTTCCTTCTTAATCCACAAAGAAGATAAGCTTTTACCCAGCAGCCTGTTCTTACCTTTGCTATTTTAGCTAGTTTAGCCGCAAGAGTGGTTTTAGGAAACAAGGACATTATGAAGCTCATTTTAAAATTCCATCTGTGGGGGCACCCGTGTGGGCTCAGTTGGTTGAGCTTCTGACTTTCGCTCAGGTCATGACCTCCAAGTTCGTGAGTTTGAGCCCCACATCGGGCTCGCTGCTGTCAGCCTATCAGCTCAGAGCCCACTTCAGGCCCTCTGTCTCCTTCTCTTTATTCCTCTCCCACTTGTGCTCTCCCAAAAATAAATAAATTGTGTGTGTGTGTGTGTGTGTGTGTGTGTGTGTGTGTGTGTGTAACATATATATATAATTACATCTGTGATATTTTACTAGATACCTTTCAGAATAATGCTTTTCCTAGGTTAATGCTATGCTTTCAAAAAACAGAAATTCCTTTCCTTCCTCTTTCCCTTTTTCTCTCCCTTTTAACATCTAAGGATGAGGATGTGAGACACAGAATAAGTTTGGGAAATATCTTCTTTTAATTGAGTATTTGTATGATATAAGTCTTAATAATTAAAGAGGTTTATTGTCTTACAGCTTCTATGAAGTTATCCCATTTTTCTCTTCTCTGGGACACAAAGCATTATTTACCAAGTTGCCCCAGGCCTGGTCTTCCTGTATCATTCAACACCAAGGCTTTGTCAAAAAAGAGGTCAGTAGCCTCTTGGAATCTTTTGGAGATAGGTAGAGCCTGGTAATCGTTTCCCACAAAGGGGTTATCTGCTATCTGCCACGGTTGTTTTCCTAAATGATATCTGATCAAACCACACTGCAAAAAGTACCCACGGGGGTCTTCCCAGCCTTGTCTTCTTCCTCTGCTTTCTATCAATCAACCCAAGACAAGTTAATGCATGATCCAAATATTTTTAAGTGTCAACACAGACTATGGTGATTGGGTCTACATTTAGATAAAATCTCATTTATATTCTCTAATCCAGCTCATTATCCTAGATGGTTTTACTGATTTCTACCGTGTTGTCCCTACTATCAGGATCCAACAGTAAACCCAGCAAATTTGCATTCCTTCCTTCCTCTTTTTTTTTTTTTTTTTTTTTGGCCCAAGCACAAAGTTCACGGAAATTCAAGTGATAAGCAAGGGAAAACGAACTACCTTGGAATTTGGTTGCTGCTCTGGATCTCTGACCCAGTACAGGAAAACATCAAACTCTAATTTCCAAAATGTAAAACCTTTGAAAACTAGAAGCAATAAAATAATACTAATTCCATAAGGAAAGATAAAGTACCCCTACACAGTAAAATTGAAAGCCTGTGTCCATGAAGAGCATTATTCTCATACTTTCCATTCAGACTTTCTGATACTGTCCTTCTATAAAATTAAGAACTGCATTTTTTTTCTTTCAGAATCATGAGCATTTCATGCCCAAAAACCTGCATCTACATCTAATATTTGAAATTTTCCAGGTCCCACCTAAGCTGACTAAAATTAACCTATCAAATTCGTGTTCTCACTGGTCTTAGACAATGAGAAAGGTTAGGCAGGGGGCTAGGGCCCAATCCTTCTAAGTCTGACCTGAAATGAATGTCTCCAGGCATCAATCATGTTACTGGATGATACAGATCGCCACCAGCCATAAAGCTAACCTCTGGCTTTCCCACACAAGACCTATCCCGAGATCAGCAAGCACATGCCTGTCTAAACCCTACACTGCAAATAGCCACAGCTCCTTTCATCAAGTTAATTGCAGAATCAAGGGGGGGTGGAAGGGGAGCCCAAGACTTCATCTGTTCCATACCCTCAGCTTTCTGGCATGGCCAGAGTTAAATCATCCCAGACAGATGGAAATCTAGCTGTTTTTTAAAGACCTCCAGAGGAGGAGATTCCACAAGCCCGTCAGTCACCCACTCTGCTGTTTAACAGCCCCTGTCAGAGAATCCTTCTTTATCTCCAGCTTGAATCTCCCACACTGCACTCTGAGTCAGCCAGCCTCTCCTTGTTCTGTACATCAACTCTTCACATACCTGAAGATCATTATTAAGGCATCTCTCCAGCTTCTCTGGGCTGATCGATCCCCATTCCTTCCACCTCTTCTTATAAATCTGATTTTCTAACTTTTAATCATCTCTCTGATTTTCCACTGAACTTTGGTATACTCAAAGAGTGACTGAAGATCTAGGTAGTCTTTTTCATCTTTAAGACAGTGCTTCTCAAACTTTTACCCCCAGGATCCTTTTTATACTCTTGAAATTGGGAACCCTGATGAATTTTTATTTATGTGGGTTATAGCTATGGGTATTTTCTATATTAGAAATTAAGACTGAGAAACCTTTAAGACTCCAGAATACAAGACATAGTCCATTATTCATCAGAGCAAAGGTGTCATCATGTCATGTGGCCTCTGGAAAACTCCATTGTATGTTCATAAGAGAATGAGAGTGAGAAGACAAATAATGCATCAGTATTATTATGAACATAACATAGATTCTGCACACCTCCTAAGTGTCTTGGGGCTCTCTGTGGTCCCTGGACCACACTCGGAGATCCTCTGCTTTGTGGGAAGCATGGTCCCATTCTCAGAGTAGACCCAGATACACAGGCAGTTGGCGAGGAGTCTAGTCTAGTCTAAAAATAGCTAACTCAAACCATGCTACGGTGTAAGACAAGTGAAAGCCTTTAACTGTCAAAGAATTAATGCTACCAACCTTAGAAAAATAACAGAAACTGATTTTGAGAAGAATAAGATGACTTTAGTTGATATTTTTATGGGAAAACTTGGTGGTGTCAGAGCAGAAAAGCAGAGAAAAGCACAAAGTTGATTGTGCTATAATAGCAAAAGCAGATTCTCTAACATGTAATCCTCTTAATCACACTCAAAACCATTCTGTTTATTTACTTTTGATCTGGGCACAAATAAGTTGTTTGCTGTGAAACAACAGAGCTCTTCAAATCCCTTGCTTACCACTGTTTTTACAACTGAAATTGGCCTGGTCTCCTGGATTCTACCTAGGTCTGCCTATCAATTTTAAAGACTCTGAGGTGTTGGTGGGACATAGGGAAGGGGAGGAGCCTGTACAGGCTACATTTTCATGTTCAATCCCAGAGCTAAGCCAGATGCTCAAATTACTTCCTTTGCTTTCCCTCTCCCTTCCCCTATTTATTATTTCCTTTTGTACCAGAGAAACTGCTTCTTTTTCTCCACAAACTCAGGTTTTAAAACTGTTAGCCTAACTCTTGTTTAACATATTTATAAGGCATTACAGGTTTATCAATCAAGCAACAGATATCTATTACCTACTCTGTATTCAAAATTCTGCTAGATATAGGAGGTATACCATGGAGGCATATGTCTTATTTTCTATCTTTAGGGACTTACAGTTTAGTTGGAGACAAAAAGAAAATAAAACTCAAAACAACAGCTCATTGTAAGTGACAGAATAGAATTAATTTCTAAATTGCACAGTACAGACTAAGTATTATACAAATTTTCAGAAAGAGTATCTGTTAGAATATGAAACACACCACATGAATTAAAAAGTGGAAATATTTCAGTTGTGGCGTAAATGAATTTTGAGATGAAGCTTGAAATATATTTCTTCTGAAAACCTGTAGGTCATTCTCACAAGCAGGCGCTGTTTGTGGGGCCCAGAGTTAGAGTACAAATGCTTCCCACCTCCTACCTGGTACCCTAGCCCAATGCCTGGTGCCATCCTGGGCAGGGAAAGCCTCATATGCATGGATGGGGAACCCCAGCATGCAATGCAAAGCCAGTCCACAATCACACCCCACAAAAAAGCATCCCCTGGTGAGCCCTGGGGAGGAAGAGGAAAGAGGTGCTGTGGAAGAAGTGTGCTGGCCCTAGAAGCAGGTTCAGTCCCTCTGGGCAGGGAATTCTAGGTACCTGGGACCTGCGGTGTTCCTGCAGGGGGAACATCTTGGAAATGCTCCAAGTGGGCATCCACTGACTGCTCCCAGTTCTCTCCTTGAAGGGAGGAAAGCACTGAAACTGGGCGAAAGCAGGCTCTCTAACAGGTAGGATACAAGGCAGGGAGCCTGGGTGCCCGGGTCTAAGGAGGTAGCTTTAAGTAAAGGAATTCTGATATGAAAGACTCAAGATATAAATCCCTCATATGAAAGGTCTTTCATTATTTCTTCAACTTCTTAAGTCACACCTTTTCTTCTCTATTAAAGGACATTTGTGTTTTGGTTAGATTTTCAATTTTTTTTTTAATTTTAAAATTCATAAATTTTATTTTACTTAAATTACTTAAATATACTTTTCAGTATTTAAAATGCACTTTCCCAGGAATTTTCAGATGTACCTTAATTTAAGAAAAAGATTCAGACCTAAAAAAGTAAAGTTTTCAAGTCAACTAATATTTTGAATGCACACTAAAGCTGGATGAAAGATTCCTTTTATAAAGTCAATTCTGAATTCTCATTCTATTTTTTTAATGGGGTTAGTCACCCACTAAATCAACTATTATGGTATATTTAATATTTATACATAACTTATATGGTTTCTCGATAGGAGTCAGACTTCTACCTACATTTCTGTAAAAAACATCTTTTCACCTACAGTTTCGTTTGTGGCATCCTGACTCCATCCACCCCCTTCCGTTCATCATCTGAATTTAGTGAGATTTTTCTGTCCCTGCCGAAAAACAAAAAGGAGTATTCCTAGCATACAGACATGGAATATGGAACCAAGAAAAGATATATTAGAAGAAAATGACAAGATTTTTTTTTTTTTGAGTTTCCCGTGTCCCATCACAGCATGGCCAGCATTCACAATAGTTGGAAAGAAATTTAATTTATTACTACAGCCTCTTGTGAAAGTACACTAGGGAGAGTGCAATCATAACACAGGGCAAAACTTCTTCAAAGCTTGACTTGAACTTGATACTTCAGATGACTTGAACAGACCCTTCACCAGACAGGATATATGGATGGTAAACAATACATGAAAAGTTGTTCAGTGTCACTAGCCAATAGAGAAATGCAAATTACAGCTACAAGGACATACACTACTACACGCCTATTAAAATGCCTGAAGTATAAATACCAACTCCTGGTGTGGATGAAGAACAACTGAGTCTTTTATTCTCTGCTGGTAGGAATGTAAAGTGGCAAAGTTACATTGGAAAATGGCTTGTCAGCTTCTTGCACAGTTAGACATGCGCTTACCATATGACCCAGCAGTCATATTTCTGCATGTTTCTCCTAAGGAAATAAAAACTTGTGTTTAGACAAAAACCTGTACATTAATGTCTACAGCAATTTTACTTATAATAACCCCAAAGTCCTTCCATGAGTGAATGGATAAACAAACAGCAGTACACCCACGCAATGGAAAGTTACTCGGCAATATAAAGGAATGAACTACTGATACATGAACAATTTAGATAAATCTCAAGGGCATTATGCTGAGTAGAAAACCAATCTCAAGGGGTTACATACTGTATGATTCCATTGATGTAATGTTCTCAAGATGACAATCATAGTGATGGAGAATATATCAGGTTGGGGTTGAGTGGAGGGTAGGATTATTAAGGAGCAGCTTAAGGGAGTTTGTGGTGCTAGAAGAGTTCTGTATCCCACTATGGCAGCTGATAAGGTGGTAAAATCTGTTGCCAAAAAAGAATGCATCCAACACTGACCCATGCAGAGCTTTTCCCAAAGGGCAGTCATTACTTGATTACTTGCATTTTAGCATGTGTCTGCTTTTCACAGTGTATTTATTTGCACTTTAATACAATACCAGTACAATGCCAGTGCTTCTCATTTACTCAGACAGGTAACCACCACTTAGGTGGTTATTGTAAAAGGCAGATGGAGAGTTCCAAGGCTGTTAGACCACCACGCCACCTCTCAGTAAGACCCCAGGCATGGAAGGTGGGGAAGTAAGTGACTGTGCTCAGAAGAACCATCTTTTAGTAGTAAAGATAATGATCCTGAGACCACTAGAATTGGCTCTTCCAGCTGGACCCTCATATTGTGACCAGAGTTTATCAGACTCTTAAAGGGAATTCATGGGTTGGACTTTTCATCTTTTCAACACTAAATGTATTCTAATTGCACTGGCATTTACAAAACTGACTCCTTCCTCAAGGGTAAGGACATAAACTCTTGCCAAATTGTAATTCACATTTATATTTTATCTTGATAGCTTTAGTTCATGTGGTATTTTCCTCCATTCCTGCCTCATTTACCTTTAGTACAAATGAAAAGCAAAGCTATCAACAGATCCGGGTGGCCTCCAATAAAGGGTGCTTTTTCTTTGTCTATTTAAAGTGCCCTTGTTATTAAAAAAAATTACATTCTATTAATAACAGATGCTTGGTATCTTCTGTAATATACTGTAATTAACAATGCAAATGTGAAATAAAAATCTCATTATTTATCAGATAGACATGAGCAGGTGATTATGTACTTAGAGGTATAAAATGCATAATGAAAATGCAAAGTGATAATTGTTCCAAAAGGGCTTCTACTTCTGGGCCACAGATAGAGTTTTTAAAGTTAAACACAAAGACTGTCTGTTCCCCTCCTTTTCTCTAGTCTAGCCCTGTGCATAATATCATTTCTTTCAGTACATCCAAGCTCAGTTTGAATAATTTAAATTTTATAGCATCTTGTTTAAACTCAAGGCCAACTGAGAAGAAGTGTAGAGAGCCTATACAAATGATACATTTCTGTTTTTCCAAAATACTCATATAACTCAGGAAAATTAGACAGACCAATTTTATTAACCATTTTTTAAAATTCTCTTTGAAAGGAAAGCACTCCTGGATGGAGAGCTTGCATATCAAATTTCAGACCTAAGTAAACTTTTATGGCTGAACTGTAAAAATAGTCATTTATAATGCAAACACTGCCAAATTTTTAACTATAATCCTGCCAGTGGGCGACTGTAATAATCCAACAATAATCATCGTCATTATAACAAATCACTTGAAAGAGATGCTGCTGCCCTTTGCGAATAGGCAAAACATTCTCTCCAACAGGGTGTGTTCCAACAGAGAACCTGACAGACAGCCAGGTACCCTTCCTTCCCAACACTGGCAAACTTTGGGAATAAATTAGTAGAGGAGACCACCCTGCTCCCATCCAGTAAATACCCCTTTTGCATCTGAGATGACCTAAAAGTGTAATTTATCAAAAGTGGTTGTGTTACTCCCTAACTGAATTATCTTCCTCTTTGTCCCATAACACCATAAAGCTTTAACGCTGAAATAAGCCCAGTTCACTTTTTAATGTTTGCAAATGTTCTGTGTAAAGGAAGGGACTCTCTCAGACCCAGCTTAACTCAAACCAGAACTGAATCTACTCCTGGCACTGCTGGGTTTCAGGTTAGCTTGAATGCGCTTCTGTGCAAGCCAGTCTTAAAGGGCCAGCACCTCAGACTCCCGGGAGTAGGCCCTCCTTTGTCCTGGAACCTCTTTGTGCCTCAGCCAGTTTCATTAAGGAAGGGGTTGAAGTAGAAACTGACATCTCTAGGGGACAGGCAGCCCAGTGACAAAAACCACAAGAGATCTGTGGGTAGCCACATTTCTCCCCTGGTGTCACCAGCCTGGATTTGCTAATATGGTAAAGCATTCCTAATTCAGGCAGATGGGGCGTCTTTGTTGAATTCATTGCTGTCATAATCATGAGTCAGAGACTTTCTTAAAGAAACGTCTGCCTTTACTTCCAAGAGTGTACGGAACCTTGAACAAGTCTACTGTAGCATAGCCATGTAGACACTCCAGTGGAAATTTTCATAAATAAGAAATAATATGTAATTAATGTAGTCATTGTTCTGTATGTTATTAAAGTAAGTTTAAAAGTTTTTGAAAGTAGGCTTTTTCCTTCCTTAAATGATGAAAGAGTTTTTGAGCTAGTCAGTGTTCTTTATGGGATTTATTTTTGACATGTAAAAAAATGTCTCAGGGTGCTTGGGTGGCTCAGTCAGTTGAGCATCTCACTCTTAATTTCGGCTCAAGTCACGATCCTAGGGTAGTGGGATCGAGCCCCATGTTGGGCTCTGCAACTTAGCATGGAGCCTGTTTAAGATTCTCTCTCTCTCTCTCTCTCTTTCTCTCTCTCTCTCTCTCTCACCCCCTCCCTCACCCCTCTCCCTTTCTTGCGTGTTCTCTCTTTAAAAGAAAAAAATTTTTTTTCTCAATTATTGGCATGTAAATTCATGACATTTTACTTCTTTATATCATATGTTAAACTCAATAGGAATAGCTGTTTTCTTATATTTATTGTTGGGGAATTCTTTCTTTCTTTCTTTCTTTCTTTCTTTCTTTCTTTCTTTCTTTCTTTCTTTCTTTCTTTCTTTTTTAATGTATATTTACTTGAGAGAGCACGCAAGCAGGAGAGGGACAGAGAGAGAGGGAGAGAGACAATCCCAAGCAGGCTCCGTGCTGTCAGCACAGCACCCCAGGGAACACTTACTTCTTAATCCTCATGTTTTCATATGAAGTATTTCCACAATTAGAGTTGCTCTCTTATCATCCCTCTATTCCTTTCTCAGAATGGCAAGTTGGAAAAAAGGAACTAAGGAATGGTTGGCACTCGCTGTTTCTCTCTTAAGGAGTTCTCTACTTGCCAAGTGTACCTGCTTTGGACTTCTCATGCCTAGGCTCCCCTGGCCATGACCCAGTGAGTATGATTAATACAGAGCTAAAGTGTTTGTAAGCTCAGTTGTCCATAGACTTAAGCATCATTCTCCAATCTGATACTTTCTTTTTTTTTTTTAAGCGAGAGAGCAAGTGGGCTGGGGAGGTGCAGAGAGAAAGAGAAAGAGAGAGAGAATCTTAAGCAGACTCCAAGCTCAGCATGGGCCCAATGCAGGCCTCGATCTTATGACCTGAGCTACAATCAAGAGTCAGACCCTTAACGGACTGAGCCACCCAGGCGCCCCTCAAAGCTGATACTTTAGTTTCCATCTGTCTGACTTCTACATCTCTCTTTCCATTGGTGCTAAACTGGAGCAGGAACAAAAAGGAAATATCTCTTTTTTTTTTTTTTTTTTTGGCTTTTCTTACTATAACATATATCTAGTGTGTGCATGTTATGGATTGAGGGAAATCCCACTCTGTGCCTGCACTCAGGTAGGAAACCCTTAAAGGGAGGTTTCATGATGTTTGAGTGTCGCTTCCTACACAAGAAATAAATAACTCTCTAGCAATTTACAAAGCCAGCCATTTTGTAGCCTGGGGAAATGTGGCAGAGAGCTATAAGGCTCAAGTGCTAAATGGGTACAATAGCATCCTTGGTAGCCTCCTAAAAATGCAGATTCCATAAGAGACCTGGGTTCTGGTTGTGCTCCCTTCACCACTCACACCTCCTATCGCCCACCAGGTGAGTTCTCACCGCATCTTGCTAACCCAGGCCCCAGGCTTCTCATCAGCTGTTTTCCTGAGGGTGTACTCTCTTACTCTCTTTTCCTCAGAATACTGAGATGTAAAGTTTTGGTTAAAAAATTTCTTGGGGCGCCTGGGTGGCTTGGTCGGTTAAGCGTCCGACTTCGGCTCAGGTCATGATCTCACGGTCCGTGAGTTCGAGCCCCGCGTCGGGCTCTGTGCTGACAGCTCAGAGCCTGGAGCCTGTTCCAGATTCTGTGTCTCCCTCTCTTTCTGCCCCTCCCTTGTTCATGCTCTGTCTCTCTCTGTTTCAAAAATAAATAAATGTTAAAAAAAATTTAAAAAAATGTCTTAATACAAAAATGAACTATTGGGACTTCATGAAGATAAAAAGCCTCTGCACTGCAAAGGAAACAATCAACAAAAGTAAAAGGCAACCGACAGAGTGGGAAAAGATATTTCCAAATGACATATCAGACAAAGGGCTAGTATCCAAAATCTATAAAGAGCTCACCAAACTCCACACCCAAAAAACAAATAATCCAGTGAAGAAATGAGCAGAAAACATGAATAGACACTTCTCTAAAGAAGACATCCAAGGGGCACCTGGGTGGCTCAGTCGGTTAAGCGTCCGACTTCGGCTCAGGTCAGGATCTCACGGTCCGTGAGTTCGAGCTCCGCGTCGGGCTCTGTGCTGACAGCTCAGAATCTGGAGCCTGTTTCAGATTCTGTGTCTCCCTCTCTCTCTGCCCCTCCCCTGTTCATGCTCTGTCTCTCTGTCTCAAAAATAAATAAACGTTAAAAAAAAGACATCCAGATGGCCAACAGGCACATGAAAAGATGCTCAACGTCACTCCTCATCAGGGAAATACAAATCAAAACCACACTGAGTTAACACCTCATGCCAGTCAGAGTGGCCAAAATGAACAAATCAGGAGACTATAGATTCTGGAGAGGATGTGGAGAACGGGAACCCTCTTGCACTGTTGGTGGGAATGCAAACTGGTGTAGCCGCTCTGGAAAACATTGTGGAGATTCCTCAAAAAATTAAAAATAGATCTACCCTATGACCCAGCAATTGCACTACTAGGCATTTATCCAAGGGATACAGGAGTGCTGATGCATAGGGGCACTTGTGCCCCAATGTTTATAGCAGCAATTTCAACAATAACCAAATAATGGAAAGAGCCTAAATGCCCATCATCTGATGAATGGATAAAGAAATTGTGGTTTATATACACAATGGAATACTACTTGGCAATGAGAAAGAATGAAATATGGCCTTTTGTAGCAATATGGATGGAACTGGAGAGTGTTACACTAACTGAAGTAAGTCATACAGAGAAAGACAGATACCATATGTTTTCACTCTTATGTGGATCCTGAGAAACTTAACAGAAGACCAGGGGGGAGGGGAAGGAAAAAAAAAGAGAGGGAGGAGCCAAACCATAAGAGACTCTTAAAAACTGAGAATAGGGGCGCCTGGGTGGCTCAGTCAGTTAAGCGTCCAACTTCAGCTCAGGTCATGATCACACAGTCTGTGAGTTTGAGCCCCACATCAGGCTCTGTGCTGACAGCTCAGAGCCTGGAGCCTGCTTCAGATTCTGTGTCTCCCTGTTTCTCTGCCCCTCCCCTGCTCATGCTCTGTCTCTCTTTGTCTCAAAAATAAATAAAAACATTAAAAAAAATTTTTTTTAACTGAGAATAAACTGAGGGTTGATGGGGGGTGAGAGGGAGGGGAAAGTGGGTGATGGGCATTGAGGAGGGCACCTGTTGGGATGAGCACTGGATGTTGTATGGAAACCAATTTGACAATAAGTTTCATATTAAAAAAATAAATAAAATCATAAATAAATAAATAAATAAATAAATAATTTCTTAAAGATAGGTGGTATTCCTTCCTTAGCCATTTTCAGAAGTAGCTAAATACACAGGGGTTCTTGAATCTCCATGTAATCTAAAATGTTTTATTATCATAAGCTCCTAGCAGGCAGATATGAACAGAGACAATTCATTCGAAATCATACGAAATCAAGTGAAAACCCAAGTTTTAGAAGAAATCACAAAATAAAAAGAATTTGCTTTCACTGAGAACAAGATGTGTTCAGATTCTAACCAACAAAATGTAACCAATGTTACAGAATTGAGTGTTTCAAAGACTATAAAAATTGTTCAACTTTCTGAATGATGCTTGACATACAGAAATGATATAACAAAGAAAAAAAATGAGCCCTAGAGATGTCAATGCAGTACCAAGAAATGACAGTCTACAGGAGGTCTACTTTAATTTTCCCAGCGTAGATATTTCTTAACAAGCTTCTCTGAGGTCCACTTGACCTCAAGTCTTCCTCTCAGAGTATTTCCTGGTGTGAGCCCCTGGACAGGCTTAAAAATTTCAAGCTGGTGACAACACATTAGATAAGTGTGGGTCCCTTGTGCCTGCCTGTGTTGCACACCCACTGCAGCCAGCCCAGCCTCTGGAGCCATGTAGACTAGGGAGAGTATCTTTTTTTTTTTTTTTTTTTTTAAGGATGCCATAGCACTTTATGTTCACAACCACCCATCACGCTTTCAACATTCTTGGTGCCCATCCCTCTAGGAAGGTAAGCATTGTCTTTAGGCTCTCACAGGTAGGTAAGCTGAAACACACAGAGATTAAGCCAATGCTAGATCCTTCAGCTACAGATGGTAGAGCCTGTAGTGGATATCACAAGTCCCAGTTGCCACCAGAGCTGCCCGCAATCCTGTCCTATTTAGTAAACCATGGCAAGTACTACCAGTGTGTAAATAAACACTCTTGGTGCCGAGTCAGTTCTGCTTCATCTCTGGCACAGTTTTTTTTTTTTTACTAGAAACCATATCATCACATGATGATGCGATCAGAGGAAAACCTGGATACAGAGCTCTACTTCCCTTTGCACAATGGGATACATCAATGGCCCTGTTAAATACCCTTTGCTGTGCCCTGGACCTGACATTATCACTGACAGTGAGGAAAGCCTCCTTCCAGAATCCAGTTCTGCAAGAGCCTCCTAGTCTAGGGATTAGCACAGCTAAAATTTCACTTTTCTCGAGGTATTTCTATTTCTCCATCTTGGTTTTTCTCATTTCTTTTTTTTTTCTTCTTCCCATTTCAACAGACACATGCACACACACACAAACACTGGCTTCTCTCAAAGCAAAAAGCTGAGCAGAAAACAGGCTTTAGTGTATAGCCAACAGTTTTTTTCTATTTGCCCCTAATTGTTAATAAACATCTTTAAGTGACCTACAAGCCTGAAATTAAGAATGAGGAAAGCATCCATTTAGGAGTAAGTCATTCTAACCTTGCTCACTTTGACTCCCCCTTTCCATGGCAATGCTATAGTCTTCCTGGTTCAGAAGCAATTATGAAGCCTTCTGTGGATGCAGGTGTATGAGGTTTAGTTCCATGAATGCACAGGTGTAAACAGGGACTGTTGTGGAGCAAAACCCCCCACCTCCATCTTCCTGCAGCCATTTCCACAGATGTGTATTTTACAGGGCATCACTCATCATCACTCAAGATTACTGATGGGTAAATGGGGGGTTCCTTAGATTATTCTATTTTTGTGCATGTTTGAAATTTTCCATAGTAAAAATTAAAAAAACAAAAAACAAAAAAAAAAACCCAAAGCTGACACAAGTGCATCAGTGCTGCTTTAGATTCCCAGATAGAAACAGCTTGTCGAGGCAACAGAAGAAAGCAGGAGAAAGCCTGTAGCTCTCCAGGTATCTCAGAACTACTGCAGCCTTTTTTCTGTCCTCAGGAGCAGGGAGCCCACCACTGTAGATGCAGATGAGCCTTCTCTCCCTCCCCAACTCCAGCTTCCCCTCACATTGACCAGCATTTGCAAGGCGGGAAGAATTTCATTGGAACTTATTCATCATCGACTAGCACCACCCCAAGAGCATCTTCCATGTTTAGGTCTAAAGAAAATGAAAAAATGACAGAAGGGAGGAGAAGGAAATTACTCTGTTTTTGAGCTGTGCTGCTGGCCAGGCCCTACATGAATGAGGCACCCGGCCCACAATGTGTAAGTAATGTAGTTGGGGACAGGCGTCGGTCCTGCTCAGCACTGGGCAGTGAGGAGGAGGCTGGGAATGTCCCCATGGCTCACGTTCATGAGAGCTGCAAATTTTGACTTTTGATCTTCAAAGTAACTTGAATACATAGTCACTGTGTTTCTGTGTTTCACAACTACAAATCGTTAAATGTAAACATTGAAGTATACCATGGTTTTTAATCCATGTTTTGACCATGCTTGCTTTTTAATATACTCAGAGTATCCAAAGAAAAACAAAGACACAAACAAAAACAACAACAAAAAAGGAACTGGCCTGGGCCTCACTCAACCTCTGAGGCCCTGCTCAAAGCAAATGGAGCTGACTTTCTCTGTAAATAGAGTTCACTAACATTTTCTTCTTTTTATATCTGCCGCCTCCTCCTGCTGCTTGTCATTTTTGTCGTCGTTTTCCTAGGGCTGCTGGACTCTTCCAAAATAAGTAACAGGAAAACATATGAAGTGACCAGTGAGGACGTGTTATAGGGAAAAAAAAAAAAAAAAAAAGGAAAAGAAATAAACAAAACCTACTTTGGGAAAACCGAGCAATGCCAGGAAAATAATTTTCAGAATTCCAGAGAAGAGCAAATGAATCTTAATAGCTCTAATATTTCCCAAATTTGACCAAAAAACAGAACTTGAGGAGGACGAGGCTTCCATAACTGCTTTACGCATGATCCATGACATGCTTATTTGTCAGCTGCCCTATACTCCTGCCCTTCAGGTGTATCCATATCCTGTCTTATGGACCTGCCTCCACTCCCTTCCTTTGCCCATACACTGCTTCCTATATTTCCAAAGTCTCTTGTAGTCTTCCTGGTAAAATTAGTCAATAAAAAATCTTATTTCCAATTACCACAGGTCAGTAGGGAAGGGTTTACAAAAGAATAAAAAGCTCCACATATTATCAAATAAGTGACATTTCATTTTTGGTTTTAATTTTTCCTTCCATTCCAAGGCCTGTTTGATCACTAGTCAGTCTTGCTAGGAGGAATGGTGAATTTGGGGTAGACCCATTCATCCCCAAACTCGAATTGTACTGCTTTGCAAATCCCTGAAAGGGATACAGATGGTTTAGTATCAATCCCAGGGGTCCCATTCCTGAGACTGCATCCTGGAATGGTCTGTTCATCCTCAAATAGAGGAGTCAGCTGGGAAGTGGCTAGGAATGAGAAAGCAGCAAGAAACATCCATCAAGATGGTACACCTTCTTTGTGCAGAGGTGTGGGCTGTAAAGTCCATGGTCATCACTAGAGACACAGCCAAGCCAAGCCCCCAGCTTCTGGAGTATGATACTCTAGTCCCAGCAGAGACTGAGAATCAGACCTAAACTTAAAATTCTAAAGGGACTCCAAGCATCAGATTTGGGCTTCTTGGGTCTTACATATAATGATAAGGTGATAACAAAATTTTGTAAAGATAAATTCAAAGGCTAATAACATGTTCCTATATTATTTTTATTGACTTATAAAAGGTAAGACTGGAATTCAATTTTCAGTTTATTTGGCATAAAGCAAGATACACATACATCATAAATCATGTATCAACATATATTTTATATATGTATATACTAGCCTAAAACCCCTTGGAAATTTGACCATAAAGTGAAATCAAGGAAAAAACTGAATAACTGACACTAAGTCAAAAAATAATAATAATAATGAAATTCACTCTCTTCTAACTGCTGAGTTTTGGTCCTCATTATAGATTAGTAGTTTAATGAGTTGATGTGGAAATGTTCCTTATTATCACAGTTTTATTGCTTACCTCAGTACATCTGTTGCAAAATTCATCTAGAAATGGCCAGACATTTCAATAAACCAGTATGTCTTGGAATTTTCATATAGTTCCCAGTGCACTAAAATCTGGATGGAAAGCTGGTACTTTGAAATTTACAATCGCACAGACTGAGCAACATCTGGATAGCTTTGCTCTATTGCTTTCCCTGTTCCTTTAGATTTAGACTCAGGTTATGATTTGCACGAAAGGCCAAAAAACCTTGTGTGTGGCAGGTGTGAGTTCAAGCTGACAAAAACTTAATACCATGTTCAATTCACTTTGATATAGCTTTTTACGAAACACATGGAACACTGCTTCCACCTTTTACCAAAAAAAAAAAAAAAAAAAAAAAAAAAAAAAAACAACGGGGAAGACGACAGGGGAGGAGAAAGATTTTCTTTCTGGAATGGAGCAGAAGACTGGGAAAAACACGTATTTGTTATCCCAGCTAAGGACCATGAATTCTCTCTTATCAAATCCCTATAGTCTATACAAGACTGTGTGTGTGTATATGTGTGTATGTTCACACAAGACCAATTTCTAACACAAGGAGAGAAACATCTAGAATTCCTAACTAAAGGACCCCTCAACAAATCATCAGCCTCCATGCCGAATCTTTGGAATCTCTGTCTTAACTGTCCATATTAATGGGAGACCAAGGGAGAAGAGAAGAGAGAAAGGACAAACAAGGAGAAGGGGGAAAGTGTACTTGAAATGACGTGTATGGGCAAATGTGATTTGAACTAAATACCTAGGACAACTTGGCAGTTCCTATGACTCTTTGTAACACTGGCTATAAAAGCTGCAGAAGCCTCTTCCCTCATGAAGCATGACTGAAAGTCATATTGGAACAGTCTTGCATTGGTGCTTCGCTTTAGGTTTGGTGTAGGTAAAGTGCTATTTTGTAAGAACAGGTTAGATCAATCTGAATTTTCGACCTGACCTTCCCCTCACCCCTAATAACTTCCTGGTTCCTCGGTCACAGAGTGATTTATGAGCAAGAACAAAGAATGATGTGTCTATCCCAGCAGCACGGGAAACTAGAAAACTTATTAAGGGGAGTGGGGGGAGCAAAAAGCAAGAAAAGAGAAGGAGCCAAAGAGAAAAACTAGTTTCAGAATGAAGTACCTCAGTTTCTAGGCCACTATAATTACCTAGTCGCTGAGGAAATAAAACGTGGAAATCCATTTTATAAAAAATCAATGTTTTAAACAATGTGAAGAGCTCTCATAATTTTAAATCTTGCTACAATGTCCGTGTGCAGAACCCTGATCACCTTTAAAGAGGAGAACTGTAATAATTTTAAATTGTTTTTCACTGAGAAAGCTCCAAACCTCCATCCTCTTCCAAATGGAAGCAATCTTGAAACTATGAAGCACATCAATAATTTTAAATAGCTCTCTCCTCCCATCCCTTGTCTCTTTATGCCCCTTCTTTGTCTTTTCTCAACTTTTTAGACAATGACATCCCCAGCTTTACATTTAAAAAGTTTTTAAATTTACAGTTGTGAATTCGCCCAAGTAACAACTGATCCTCTTGTGCCTTTCTCTCAAATAAGTAAACATGACTTTTTCTGAGATTAATGGTGACTGAAGTATAGGGCTTTATTTAGGAAACCCTCCTAAGAATGTTTTCTTTTTAGCACAAAATAATGCCCAAAAAATAATGTAAAATTAATGAATACGGATTTTATTATTTCTCATCTACAATTCCGTAAAGAATACAATTTTATATTGAATTCCAATCTCATTTATAAAGACCTTCTATAATTAAAATGCCTCAATCTTCTTCAAATTAGAAAAGCAAATTGTTACATATCCTAAGTAGGTGCTTTTCTGGTTAATGACAGTCACTCAGATGATTTATGACACACATTATTTTATATCAAAGTACAATGAAATAGGCATTACCAAAGGTAATCTCCGTAATGTCTGGAAAGGGATCAGAAACCTCACTGCAACAATGAACGCAGTATTTAAAATGCAAAACCCAAAGACATTATTATGGTTTTGATTTCTTATGGCACAGCTTCGCCTGATCAGTTATATTACCAGCACAGCACAAAGGGTGTTTGCGTATGAATGCCGCTAAGATAACAGACGGGAAAAATGAAATATAAAGTCAATTTTCATGCAGAAATTGTTATCAAAGGGATGATAAAGTAAAACTGTATAATCACAAGAAAAAACAATTGATGAAGAACAATCTAAAATAAAGTGAGGCCGCTATGTCTGATTCCAGCTTTTAAACTCTTGTCCTATTAAAATATGTAATAAAGTGTTAAGATAATGTATAAACAAATGCAAGTAGAGCACTATGTTGATTATTATTTAGACACTGCCTTCCAAGATCTCTCTTTGCAAATGAAATCAAGCAGCCGCTTAAGTGTGCACATCATGAATTGGGATGAGTTTTCATCAAGCTCAGACCTCTAACTTAAATGAAAAAGAAATGTGAGTTTTAAAACTCAGAGTTGCTTCAGTGTAGAATGAAATCAGTAGGCACCAAGGGAAGAGGAAACACGCATGCACGCACACACCCCAAAATTTTTTTACCCGTACAAGTGAAGTCATAATGTTGGAGAGAATGTGACCTTCCCCCAAACTTTCTCTTTCTGGAATAAGATGTAAATAATGCCCAAGCTTACCCTGCTTTGAAGGGTTACCCATTAGAATAAAGGCCTCTCCCCACCAGAATGCTGTTCACCACGCAGTTTGCAAGCAGAAAGGTGGCTCTTTCTAATTCTTTTTAAGACATTTTGCTTGGGGCTTCAGAAATTAAACAGAGAACAGCAGGGAAGGGGTTTACTATTTAATGCTCTTGGTTGTAATTTTTTAATTAGCCATTAGGAAGATGAAGGCAGGTTCAGACAGGGATGAAAAGAAAGACTTGGAAGAAATATAGCTTTCTGCAAAGAGCCCATGGAGATTACAGGAAAGACCTGGATCTCCAGAGGGGTTCCCAACACAGAACGCTCAGGCCACTTCTTTATGTCCCTAGGGCAAATCTAAACCGCATTGTGGGAAAGCTTGGGGTTTAACTGGATTTCCTAAAAGATGTCATGTCTCAGGCTCAGGTTCGTACAAATCAAAAAAGGAAATGACTGGAAAAAAGACAAAAATGCTGAGCGCATACATGCAGCCGATCTTGGGGTCTCAGGGCCTCTGGGTGTGTTTATACACACCTCCATGCTTTGGGAGGATTAAAGAGAAGCAGGTACATTGTACTTTGTGGACTAAAAAGCCTTGGCCTGTTCCTTATTTTCTAATGGCAAGACTGGTAGGATAGTGGAGACAGGCAGAGAGGGAAAACACAAAAGAATCCGGGATGCTGGAAGGTCGAGCGTATGTACCTTTGTAAATAGTGAATCAGGTCAAGTTAATTCAAATGCAGACCTGCTGGAAACTCTGAATATAGACATGTTCCTGGAAGATGGGGCCAGAGATTTGCATGATACTGTTTGTATAGAATTCAAGTCTTGTGGTGACTTTAAGTAATAAGAAATGTGACAATATTGGAATGACATGAACAGAGGAGACTCAAGTACTTTTAATACTTAGAATAACTGAAACTGTGAATCCAGTTTCCATGGTTCATATCTGCTCCATCTGTATTTCCCATCGCAGTAATGGCACCATTCTTTTATTCATTCAGTCACTCTCCCAGGAGTCACCTTCAACTTCACCTTCTCATCGAATCAGACATAGGTCTTGTCTAATAAACAACAAGATGCATCTCATGCCTACCTCCTCTCCCCACCTCCACTGCCAAGAGCCAACCCTTCATTGTCTCTGTCCTGCACAATTGCTTTGGCTTTCCAGATGGTCCCCCTGCCTGTTGCCCATCCCCCACCATCCCTCATTTCAGTTTCTGCATCTGATCCTATTACCCAGAAATCCTAATTCAGTAGATATGAGATAAGACCCAGGGTATATACACTTTATTTTTTTTAACTTATCGTTAAGAAAATTTTTAGGCACTCAAAGGTGGCAAATACAAGAAATCAATTCCCTTATACCTATCCATCCCCCAACTTCAGCAACCACCAACATTTCCCAGAACTCCACCCCACCTTCTTTTTTCATCCCAACTCTCTCTCCTTTTTTTCTGCTTATTTTGAGGCAAATCCCAGATATTGTATCATTCGATCCCTATATACTTACACATCTCAGAAAAAAGAAAAATTAAGGACTTTTTTTTTTGCAAAATTGCAAAGATAATGATAATTCCTTGACATAATACTCAGTCCATATTTACATTTCCTTAGCTACATAAAAAAAAAATGTGTGTGTGTTTGGCTTGGAATAAGTATGCATCTAAAATTCATTCCAAGATTTCAGAAGTCTGGCCAGATATGAGTGTCAGTGACCTGCAAAATAAAGCTGAAACTCTCCAGCAAGATACCACGGGCCCTAAGTGATCCAGAACCTGGCTCCTCCTACAGTCTCTTTTCTTAGGGCTCATCCATCTAGCCGGCTCCAGGCACTTCAGCCATTCTCATTGCCTTTCAATTCCCCAAAGGTTCCAGTGCCATTCTTAACATCTGAGCCCTTTTTTCACCACCCCCTCTGCCTACAACACCCTTCCCCTTTTGCTCAAAATATTTTCTTTGTGAAGTTTTTCTGTCCCCCAACCGAGTTGATTATCCCTTTCCTTATGTTCTACTCAACTTTGTTCTTTTAAAAAAAAAATTTTTTCATGTTTGTTTATTTTTGAGAGAGTACAAGCAAGGGAGGGGCAGAGAGAAGGAAGCCAGAGGATCCAAAGCAGGCTCTGTGCTGATAGCAGCAAGCCCAATGTGGGGCTCAAACTCATGAACCGAGAGATCATGACCTGAGCCGAAGTCCGATGCACAACGACTGAGCCACCCAGGTGCCCCATACTCAACTTTGTTCTTTAGATAGTACAGCTCTCCTCACACTGGCTACCTGTCCCAAGCAAATGCCACTTTCAAATAGATGTTCCCTAAAGTAGCTGAAGATCAAGTGGCTGTGAGAGTGCCACCTCAACCAGAAGCCAGGTCTCTGTAGGTGGGAGGAGAGGTAGTGGAAAGTACAGAAAGGAAAAAATATATCTAGTCCCCCCTCAAAGTCATTTGGGAATATATTGATTAGCATATATAAGTTATGCAAAATAGCTTGAATCCACTCATGGTGCACTTATGGATTCATAATCCCGGATCCTGGACTGATGCCCCTACAGATTCATAATCTTCTAACACAGAAGTCAGCAAACTGTGGCCCAGGGGTCAAATCAGATTCTCTACCTGTTTGTTTGTTTGTTTTTTTTTTTTTGTATGGCCCCCAAGCTAAGAGTATTTTTTGCATTTTTAACTGGCTGAAAAGAAAATCAAAAGAAGAATATGATTTCATGACATGTGAAAAGTGTATGAAAATCAAATTTCAGTGTCTAGAAATAAAGTTTTATTAAAACACAGCCACACTCCTTCATTTACATTTTACCCCAAGTTGCTTTTGCACTACCGATGCAGACTTCAGTAGTTGCCACCGTATTGTTCATGAGGCCCAAAATACTAACTGATCCCTCAGAGAAAGTTTTCTGGCTCTTGTTCGAAAGCCATGAACACTGCCCTGATTACCAGGGAAGGCGAAGTTTGAAGGTTGTCATGCATAGAAACCATCCTCAAATTGTTTTCCCCAGGGCTCACAAATGGTAAGCCCTCCAGTTCTTCCTCCTCCGCTGCATGGTTCTGAAAGTGTAATGATGTGCATTCTTATTCTAACATAACATTAAAATGTCTTTGTGTTAGGAACTGTATATTTTATGGAATTTGAATAGTATTAGTGTCAGATACACACTAGATTTCAATATAACAATATGAAAAGTGCACGTGTAATTTTACTTCTGTATCACATTCATACTAAGCTACATGATGGCAATATTAAACTAATGTGACACAATAATGCCAGTGTAAGATGTAAAACTGCTAATATCACAGCAAGTTATTAATGCCTTGCAATGGACTCCGAAGAACAGTGTGATTAAACTTTCTCCATCTTTTCCAGCTTCACTTGGAACTTGAGTGACAAAAGAGGATAAATTATCCTGGCAAATGTTCGTGCCAGTGTATAACAATTTTGGCCTTCTAGTTTTGGCTCTGGGCCTTTTCCAAGGAGCCAGAGGCACTCCAAGAAAAGAAAATCTATGACTAAATGAGAAGATCTGCCTTTGGTCTTGGTTTAGGCAACAATTAACTAGTTTATTTCTGAGATCTTGAACTCTGGTATCCTCCACAGTGACAGCAAATACCTGCCCTGCTGGTCACCACTCTTTTGCTCATGATTCCCACTTTTTGACCACCACGCAAAGCTTCCCTCCCATGTTGACATCCCTCTCTTGAAGCTTGAACCCGTCTTTCTCTTATCATCACTCTGGAATTCTGGGTCTTCTTGCTTTTCCATTGAACTTGTGCAGCACCCACAGCCTTTGAATACTCACCTCCTACATCTGGGACATGGACTACTGCTGGAGAAATCAAATCACCACTTGGATTGGTGCCACCACACAGCAATGGTCTTCAAACTCAGCTGTGCTCTTACATGGCCCCACAATTCTGTGAGTTCCTGTTCAGTCCCTCTCCTGGTCCTTGTGGCAGTTTTTTTTCTAACATTCCCTTTTCTCTTCAAACTCCTTGCAGCATAGCTTTTCCCTTGTTCTCAGAAAATGCCTTGCTTCCTACTTCCCTGAGAAAAACAACTCCTTCAAACACAAAGCTCCCTCAACTTGATGAATCTTCAACTAAAGCTTGTCTTTACTGGCCTCCATCCTTTTCTGCTTCTCTTCTGTTTCCATGAAAGCATTGTCCCTAATCCTGTCCAAAACTTACACCTCCACCTGTGCCCTGGATTTTGCATTTTCCTACCTCCCCAGAAGGCATCTTGCTCCACCAGACCTCCTTTTTCTTGTTTCACTAACTTCTCTTTTCTGATTCAGTTCATCAATATGTCAAGTCTATTTTGTACTACACAAATAGTCCTTATCTGATCCCACATTCTCTTCATCCCTTTTTCTTTTATAACTGAAGTAAACTTGGTTTCTTCCTGTATTTTCCTTCTTCATGCTTCAATCTACTGTTGTCTTCATTTTTTTCTTACCATTTAGTGTAGATCTAAAGTAACCTTCATGCTCCACATTCAATGAATGGTTTTGTGCCCTTAGCTGTCTATGAACTTTCTTCTATACTTGACATTACTCATCACTCTCTTTACCTTGAATTTCCTCCCGTCTTGATTCCTAAGACTCAGTCTCCTACTTTTCCCTATATCTCTTCCATTTCTCCATCCATTCTTTCTTGGACACTTTCAGAAGCCCCTCTGCTCATTCACCTCTTACATATTGATGTTCTCCAGACCACAGCATGGGTCATCTCTTCTCATCATTTACACTCACCTTGAAAGACACCAGCCAAACCCCTAGTCTCACTACCATTATTATCCTCCAGACTCTTAATCTATCATCCCAGATTCTTTGCTGAGCGCCATAATTACATACCCAAATGCAATGGAACATCTTCACTTGAATTTCCCACAGATACCTCAAATTCAGCTTACACGAAAGTGAGCCTCTCAATTTCTAGTCCCAAATCTATGTTTCCAAGTTTCTTTCTAAACACCCAAATCAGAAATTTTGCTGGACTCCAGCAGCTCCTGTGTGCCCCACTCCCCCAAAGTCACCAGGTTCTTTCTACCTTCCTTATCTGTATGTTTCCTTTCTATTTCTGCCTCTATTACCTTAGTTCAGGTACTCCTGATGAGTTCTAGCCTTGACCGTACTCAAAGCCTCTTAACTAGCCTTCCTCTAGCCTTTTTTGTACCTCAAATTTATCTTCTGTTGCATTGTTACATGGGTGATATTACAGAGCTGATGACAGATTTGATCAGACATGACTCATCTGGTTCAATCCTTTAGTAACTTACAGTGGCTTTCAAGAGACAATTTGACTCACTTTGGCACACCCAGCCTTTTGCAATTCACCTCTCTCTCTCTATCCCAGTATCATGCATATATCTTGCAGAACATTTGATAGTTTCTTCTGATTGCAAATACCTGAGACTCACTGAAGTTACCTCTAAGAAAAGAGGAGTTAATAAGTTGTTTACCCATAGAACTGTACTAGACATATAAAATGTTCAGGAACTGAGGTTCTGTGTGTGTGTGTGTGTGTGTGTGTGTGTGTGTGTGTGTGTGCGCGCGCGCGCACATCCCATTTTCCTCTCTAACCATTTGGCTTCCTCAAAACTTCATAATTTCATTTTTCACTTGAGACCATAATGCCTGCCCTACCTGTGATTCTTCTCAATCCTTTTTCCTCTCAGTCTCTTGGTTAACTAACCCTGATCTTTGGTTGCCAATTTCATAATTCCTTGATGGCCTTACTTTGATGGACCAATTCATCCCCTCAAATGCATATATCATAAGACATTGGCTGGTTGAGAGATGCTCCACCTGGGCCAGCTGCCCACCACCCCTTATCTGATCAGCTATGGCCAGAAGGCCTATTAATATTAACAATAACAACTAATATTTATATAATTCAAGTGCTGTACATTATAAGCACTTATATGCATTAATATCCATTCAATATAACTGTAAGAAGTTGGTTCTGTTACTGCTGAACATCATTTTTCTGTTGGAAAAAATAAATCAGAGAGAGATAAGTGACCTAAGATTGCCAGACTCTCTGTGCTCTTACCTGCCAGCTTATACTGCCATGTGCAGACTCCCTTAGATGGGGGGATGTGATGGGAGTTGACCAGGTAACAATTGGCACCTCTTATTCTCCAATGCATCAGGCTGGTTCCCACCTTCATGCTTTTACATATGACTGTTCTTTCTACTTGGAATTCCTTTCTGTCTCTAAATGTGCAGATATTTGGGAATGAATTAACAAGTACATTAGCTGCATAGCCTTGAGCTCATCACTTCTCTCTGGGTCTCAATTTCCTCATCTGTAAAATGAAGGGGCTGAACTGCATTCTTCAAATTCTACAATTGTGTGACTTTAAGAAAAGAACAAAGGCAGCTCAGAAATCAGAGGTGACTACAGTACCATTTTGATATTCCTGTCATCTTACAGCAGTTGCATTCTCTGTTGTTAAACTTAAAGGGAATGTGTGCATTTTAGTGAATCCATAAATGTGTAATTGTCTGGGCCACTCCTGAAGCGCAGTACCCTAGCAAGTGTCAACCACTTGCTCACATGATGGGACACTGAGTGGGTTCTGATCCCCTTTCCACAGTAGATCTCTAGTTTGTCTCTAAGCCTGAAGGATCTCCTTTTAACTCTGTAACTTCAGAATTCTAATGAGGCCAAACAGCAAAGCTATTCAATCGAGACGTGTATTTTCCTTGTTGAATATCACTTAAGGCTGCCAACACCATCTATGTGGTGTGTGGAAAGCCAACTTCTACATGAAATTAAATGAAAGTTTACAGGGGCTAAGGCCTTAACTGTAGATTCTCTTTTGTGGCTTTTCTTTTAGTGTATTATTTGTCAGATTTTTATAAGAACATTATTGCTTTAAGAAAAAAAAAAATTAAACCCTGAGAAATTACTCTCAGTCTAACGAGTTCTTTTCACTGACTTCAGACATCATTAGGGGAGGCTATAGCCTAGGGCTGTGCATGAACTTTTTCTTCTAACTGTACACTTTATGTATAATTTAGCTTTCTTGCCTAAATTATTCAAGCAAATAGTGAGTGAAAATAATGGAGTTCACTGAAACCTTCCAGAGTATTAAAATAAAACAGTTTTTTATGTTGGTTTGAATTTTTAAGCTTTTTAATCATGGATTTCAAATGGAATACACATGTCTGGCTTTTCTTCACTTATCTCCTGCATCTTTTTCAGGAGGAGAGAAGAAAAGAAACTAAGTTTAGTAAATAATCCATTAATTAATCACTGGTGCTGATAACAGCTCAAAGTTGAAGTAACAGTATTTGGAAACAACATATTGACCAGCCAAAGATATGATTGGCACATTTTTTTGAAAGGTAGGTACTTCTTTCCCCATCTCCTATGATCAGGGCAGGGCTAAAATTGGTTATGTTTAAGAGGGAGAGCTAATCTGTTTACTTTAAATAGGAAATTACAGTAGTAGGATTTGTATTCAAATTACTCCAATTTATTTATTTTAAAGAACCAAATACATCTTCTAAATAATAATATTTCATCTTAAAGGTGCGTGGTCTGGAAACCTTATCTTTATTATAGGAAACTCTGCAGTAAATTTGGAAATCATTGCAAGAATGTGATTTTCTGGCATATATAATATACTTCCCCAAACCGGGAATGTGGCCCAGGATTAGGAATCTGATAGGACATTTTGGTGTTCCCAAACATTATATTTTGTCAGAGAACAAAAGCAGCATCTCTTTCCACGAAATAAAAGGAAATAGTTATCATGGCATATTGTCTTTGGAAACAACAAAGGCAATAATATCAACCAGGGGTGTGGAAAGGAAGTCATCAGTGTGCAGCACAGAGGTTCAGATGTTACATTCAGAATAGGCAAATGAAAGCTTGAGAATAATATATGGAAAGGGGCAATGGCGAAAGCTCTTTGTAGGGGGAAAAATGACCTGGAATAACAGACCTATAAGTTTAATTTATTGAACTGATTAGACACAGGAAAGAATCATCACAAAATCAATTTTTCAATACATAGACTAGAACAGGGTATTAGGTAATAAGCACTATGATGTTATAAAGACTATTAAAGTCTCCTATGAAGGTATAAAATACAGTAAACTGAAGGAAATTAAGAAATGCAGTCCATATTGGGTTTGCTAACATGTTTGATTATCTCCAACATGACATTTTAAACAAGTATCTGGAAAAAAATTCTATTTAGAAATCCCGTTATTTTAAACATTGAGTCGAGAGTTATGAGACCTAAGTTCAAAGCTTAGCTCTACCACTGAGGAATCCCAGGCAAGTTACTTTACCTCTCTGGGCACTGGATTCCTGATCTGTACTATGAGGGAGTTGGTCATCTCTAAGGCCTGAGATTATTTGACTATTCAGCTAGAAATTTCACATTCTGCATGTGTTTATACAAGGAAAAAGTTACTTAACTCTCTAAGACTCAATTTCCTTATCCAAAAATACAATGATAATACTCTCAGGGCCTAAAGTTGTTAACAAGTATTGAATTGGATAATCTTCTGAAGCCCATTGCCCAGTCCCAGTGAGCCCTCTTCAGTAGATATCAGTCTTGTCTGCCTAACATCAGGAGTCTGGACACTTGAGTTCCAATGTCAAGTCGGCCCCTGACTGACTAGCCTTAGATACATCCTTTGACCTCTTTAAGCTATTATCCTTCATCAGGCAAAATAGTTTGACCTACACAGTCACCATGTGTGACTTTTTTTTTCTTTTTTTTTTCTTTTTTTTTTTTTTTTTTTTTTTTGAGGAGGTCTTTCTAATCCATTCTTCGGCTCTCCTTTTGGTCTCCACTCCATTACCAAACCTGTAGCTCTCACACCCAGATTTGAAGAGTAGCCTGCCATCCCAACATGGATGAAATTCATTCTCATAAACAAGCCTTTTCTTCTGCTAGTTTTTCCATTAGTAGTAAATGCAGCCTCTATCTACCCACTGCTCTCTCTTAACCACAGTTGATCTATTGACTCTAAATCCAAAATATACCCTGAATCAGTCCACCTTCTCTGCTGTTTCCTTATTCCACGTCCCGTCTTCTCTTGCCTGGTTGACTACAACAGCCTCCTAACTAGTCTTCCTGATTCCACTCCTGCACACTTTTGCAAGTCAGCCTGAGTGAGCCTCTTAAAACATAACAAAAGTCATGTCTCTCCTTTTGCTGAAAACTCTCCAATAGCTTCCCCTTGTACTTAGGGGGAAAAAAGCTCAAACCCTTTTGTCAGTAACAAGATTTTACACAATGTGTCCAGTGATTATTTCTCCTATCTAATCTCGTATACCTCTCCTATTACTTTCTACACTTCAGCTCACCAGCACTGACAACCCTCACAGTCAAAAACTAATAAAGACGAAGGAGGAAAAATCATTTGGAGCCAAGGTCTCCCCATCCTTTCAGATCTCTGTAATATTAACTTCAGCCACACATCCTGTGTTCTGTGGAGGACCACACCCTAAGAGTTCTGTGAAATTACAGGATCTGGAAATTCACATGTTCACCCATTCTCGGTGCCAGTCTCCTGCTTACACTGAATTCTTGATCTCATTCGAGTCTGCCTTCTCTTGAATGTCCTCCAAGTCATCCAGACCACCCTCAGCCCTTTTAATTCCCCTCAAGGTGTAATCACATAGATTGTAGTGTGTATTTTACACTTCACTGAAGGTTTGAGTCCACAGAGGGGCTTTACATTACAGAAAGCATACCCACTGGAACTGGATGTCAGATGTCTCCATTCTTAAGAATGCTTTATGCCTTCCTGTCCTGGTCCACATTGTCCCAAGATCTTTTATGGCCCTCTTTTGCTGCTCAACACACTTGCAAATGCCTCTTCACTTCTTACAGAGCACTGAGCTATGTTTTTTGTCTCCTTCCACCCCATCATCAGGGTCTCACTTTGTATTTCATATAATTTGTTGAGGAAGTCTTCATTTTTGTATTTTCATTTCTTCATTTTTTGTGTCTTTTTTCATTTTAACTGTCATTTCTTGCTGTTGACATGGTGCTTACCTCCAACATTCCTCCATTACCCTCTAATTTTCTGATTCTACGCTAATGTTGGAAAGAAACTGTAGGTAAATCAATTCAAATTTTGTCTATGACAAATAAATAAACCTCGTAATGGCTTCAGGAATTTCACTGTTGGTACTTGGTGATATCTTTTGAGCCTGCTTGATCCCTGGTTCTTGGGTGGGTTCCATATGTGCAAATCCCTCAAGTATTTTTCATGAAACAGCAATTCTGAGGCACATTTATACAGACTACATAAAAAGGGGGCCTATGGACAAATAAATTTAGGAAATTCCAGAGAAAGTGCAGTTAAAGGGAGTTTTGCAGAATTTCTCAGGGCTATGGTATGCCACTTTCACAGTGTATCCCTAACAGGGGCATATAGAGAGTGTAAGGTTTCCAACGGTTGTGATAATCCAGACCATGTCCCAGATGACCTGTTTATTAAATATCATTCTACATTGTTAATGAGAGCCAGCCCATTGATTTTCTAATATATGATAGGTTGTCATAGGATAATAATACTTCTGCATACCACTTGGAACAGCATATTAGCAGAGAAATGAGAGCATAGATTCTAGCACCAGACCACCTGAGTTAGATTCTCAACACCTCCATTTGCCACTTGTGAAAACCTGGGCAAGTTGCTTAATCTATCTGTGTTATCACATCTGTAAAATGAAGCTGTTAATCGGTGGAATTATTGAAAAGATTAAATGATATTAACATATGTAACACATTAGAAGAGTACCTGGCACTAAGTAAGTGCTTTGCAAGTATAAGCTGTGCTTTTTTAAAAGTGAGGTATAATTGACATAATTTAACAGTATACAAATTTCAGGTATACGGCATAATAATTTGATTTTTGTATATACTGTGAAATGTTTGCCACTGTAAGTCTAGTTACCGACCATCACCATACAAAGTTAGAAAAGTTACAAAGTTATTTTTCTTGTGATGAGAACTTTTAAGATTTACTCTCTTAGCAACTTTCAAACATCCAATACAGTATTGACAATAATCACCATAGGAAAACAATCTAAGTATCCAGTAACAGGTGAATGGATATAGAAGATAATGGTATGCAAATACAATGGAATACTACTCAGCCATAAAAAAAGAATGAAATCTTGCTGTGTGTGACAACATGGATGGACCTTGAGGGTATTATGCTAAGTGAAATAAGTCTGAGAAAGAGAAAGGCCATATGATGCACTTATATGTGAAATCCAAAAAGCAAAACAAATGAGCAAACAAAACTCATAGATACAGAGAACAAATTGGTGGCTGCCAGAAGGAAGAAGGGTGATAGGTGAAATGGGTGAAGAGGATCAAGAGGTAAGCTCTACTTTTATAGTAGTTTATAATAGTTATTGCTCCAAAACCCAGCTTCTTAGAAAAAAAGGCATTATGACTGGTCCTCCCATTCCCTTCCCGGAGAAGATGCTATGAGGCCTCGTCCAACCAAATAAGCTCTCAGGAGGTTCTTCAAGAGAAGTGAGAACTTATTTGGGTTCTTATTTGACCCTCTCCCTGCTTCCAGTCTTACCTCCCAGCTTTCTATTTCTTTCGTGCTGGTTTTCCCAGTCCCTTCCTGCTTCTCTTCCCATCCTGTCACTGTCCCTCTACAGAGTTCCTGCCACCCATCTTCACTCTAGATCGCACTGGAACAAGGTCCTTCCTGGGAACCACATGACAGCTCTCCATCTTCAGTTTTTCCTCTAAGTTCAGTTTTTTCTTCTCCACTACCTCACCTTAACTGAGCCCTGACTGCACCAGTTCCTGGACAAACCTTTCCAGTGTGAAAAGCTGTTTCTCCTCCTTCTTCAGGCCCACAGGCTGAGAACAGGGGTTAGAATACACTCAGCCCCCTCCTGCCACTTCCAGACCCTTTGGACTCTGTCCCTTAACAAAACTTGGTCTCAAAGATCCATGTGATCTATTTCTAATTTTCCTCAATTTTACGTATCATTTTTTATACTTGCAGTTCATTCCTTTAGCAGGTATTTATTAAATACCCACCACATGCCAGGTACATAGACTTCAGCAGCAGGTGTGCAGCCTTCCTTTCTAGTTCATCTCCTGTTTTCATCTCCGTGACTTCAACATCCAAGTGCAAGGCTCTAGAAGTGCCTTCACCTCCTCTGCGACATCAGTCATTTCTCTCACGTTGGAAATGTATAGGCCATAACGACTGTCCCATTCATGCTCAGAAATGTTGCAACTTGCAAAGCACCAACATCTTTTCTCTCTTCCTTTCTCACAACAGCTGTATCTGCCCTTCAATCTCATCTTTACCCTTATCTCATCCTTCTCCTCTTATGTGTCTTCTTACTCAGCTTGCACTGAGTGCTCAATGCTTCTGTCTTAGTTACATTGTCATCTTTTCTTTTGCCATGGCACCTAGAGCAAAGTCTTCCATTTAGTGGGTACTCTGTAAATACTTGTTTAATTGAAGTTGGAAAAAGAAATCCAATAATAGGCACAACTAGTGGGATACCAACTATGAAGCACAGCATCTAACAGTCCCTCTTTATTGTGTTATTTGGACTACGCCTGGAGTGCTTTATTTTGCCCATTTTTTAGTTTTACATTTTAAGAGATGCATTGATCAGTTCTGGGGTGACTAAGAGTCTGTTTTAAATACTTTGTATTAGTTCCATTTTCCTTCTCTCTCCCCCCGCCCCTATTTTCTTTCTCCCCACCCCCATCTCTATCCTTTATCTCTCTCTCACAAATAAGAATAAGAAACTTCCATATGTTTTTTTCCATTTAACATTACAACATGAGAATTTTACTACATCATTAAATATTCTCTGATGATATAATTTTAATGATCACATGGAGTTGGCAGTATAGAGCTATTACATGAAATTGCTTTAAAGGATACAGTCATTTTTAAAAGATTATTTACAATTTTTCAATGGACACACTTATACAAATGTGAGTTAAGGGGGTCTAACCACTTGATCATTTACATAGACTATCATATATAAATACTGGGTGAGAAAGTATAGTTTTTATGGTTCTCGATTCATATGGAAAGATAGTTTGCAAAACCCCTGAGAAGCAGGATTTAAGAATCACTGTTTCACTATATTTTCACTGTATCTTTCACTATATATCTCCACACTGGCTATTATCTTTTTATTATTATTATTGCTCATTTGATTCACTCAAAGCAGTATATTTCATAGTATGTTTTTAGAGGAACACCTTTGTTGAAATAAAATTCATATGCTGAAAAAGTCACCATTTTAAAGTACAATTAAGTTGTTTTTACTATATTCAGAGTTGTGCAGCCATTACCACTGTTTAATTTCAGAACATTTTTATTATCCCTCCTCTCCTAAAAATGAATCCTGACCCATTAAGGGTCCCTCTCCAAACCGTTTTCTCTCTATCCTGATAGTTACAAAACTACTTGCTAACTGTAGAGATTTTCCTTTGGGGGATAGTTCATATAAATGGAATTATACAATAGTTATTCTTCTGTGTCTGGCTTCTTTTACTTAGCATCATGTTTTCAAGACTCATCCATACTGTTACCTGTATCAGTACTTCATTTCTTTTTATGGCTGAGTATATTTCATTGTATGGGTGTGCCATATTTTGTTCATTCCTCATTGGATAGAGATCTGCGTTTCTGCACTTTGGTTATTATGCATAATGCTACTATGAACATTTTTGCACAAGATGTTGTGTGGGCACATGTTTTTAGTTATCTTGCGTATATACTCAGGAGTGGAATTGCTGGGTCATATGGTAACTCTATGTTTAACTTTTTGAGGAAATGCCAGACTGTTTTCCAAAGTGCATCATTTTACGTTCTCACAGCAGTGTCCAAATTTATCCACATCCTCACTAGTACTTGTTATTTTTAATCTTTATACAATACTATATTTTTTACTTTATAACCATCCTAGTGGGTCTGAAGTGGATCTCGTTGTGGGTTTGACTGACATTTCCCTAACAAAGCGTGTGGAGCGTCTTTTATGCATTTATTGCCCATTTGTATATATTCTTTGAGAAAGGTCTGTTCAAACCCTTTGCCATTTTTTAATTGGATTGTTGTTTTTTCTGTTGATTTGTATAAATCTTTTATTTATTCTTGATAGAAGTTTCTAGCAAATGTTTTCTCCCATTCTGTGGATTGTCTTCTCCTTTATGATTATGTCTTTTAAAGCATAAAAAGCTTAAGTTTTTGTGAAGTCCAATTTATTTGTGTCATATTTTTAAAACTGTTATGTAATCCAAGGTCATGAAGATATATGCCTATATTTTCTTCTAAGAGTCTTATAGTTTTATCTCTTACATTTATGCCTGTGAATTATTTTTTAGGAAATTTTTAAAAATTTGACTATAGTTGGCACACAATGGTACATTAGTTTCAGATGTACAACATAGTGACTCAACTTCTCTATATGTTCTGCTGGTGAGATAGCTACACTACCATCTATCATCCTACAACACTGTTACAGTATCATTGACTATATCCCCTATGATGTGCCCTTTATTGCTGTGACTTATTCATTCCATAACCAGAAACCTGTATCTCCCACTCCCCCTCACTCGTTTTGCCCATCCCCATAACCACCTTACCTCTGGCAGCCATCAGTTTGTTCTCTGATTTATTGGTCTGATTCTGCGTTTTGTTTTATTCATTTGTTTTGGTTTTTAGATTCCACATATAAGTGACATCATATGATATTTGTCTTTGTCGGTCTTACTTATTTCACTGGGCATAACACCCTCTATATCCATCCATGTTGTTACAAATGGCATGACCTTATCTTTTTTATGGCTGCATAATATTTGTGTGTGTGTATGTGTGTGTGTGTGTGTGTGTTTGTACACCACATCTTCCACATTCATTCATCTATCGATGGACACTTAGGTTGCCTCCGTATCTTGGCTATTATAAATAATGCCACAGTAAACTTGGGGGTGCATATGTCTTTTCAAATTAGTGTTTTCATTTTCCTTGGGTAAATACACAATAGTGGAATTATTGAGTCATATGGTATATCTATTTTTTAGTTTTTGGAGAAACCTCCATACTGTTTTCCAGAGTGGTTGCATCAATTTACATTCCCACCAACATAGCAGGAGGGCTCCTTTTCCTCCACATCCTTGCCAACACTTACTATTTCTTGTCTTTTTGATTTTAGCCATTCTGACAGGTGTAGGGTGATATCTCATTGTGGTTTTTATTTGCATTTTTAAAACATTTTCATTGAAATACAGTATACATACAGAAACTGCACACGAGTATTCAAGTTGATCAATTTTCACAAACTGAACATTCTCATATAACTAGCACCCAAAACAAGAAGCATCACCAGCACCCCAGAATTGTTGCTTCTCGCTTAGTCACCTCCTCACACACATGCAGTTTCCAGGGGTATCCTGACTTCTAAAAGGATAGCTTAGTTTTACCTGTTTTTACACTATGTATGAATGTAGCCATACTGTATATTCTCATTACTGTCAATTTTCTTTAGTTTGACCTTATGTTTATGGGATTTATCCATATTGTTATATGTAGTCATGAATTATTTATTTTCATTGCAGTGTAGTATACAATTTTGTGATTACACCATAAATTAATTTATCTATTCTATTACAGATGGACATTTGGAAAGTTTCCAGTTAGGGGCTATTATGAATAATGACATTCTAGTTCATGTCATTTGGTGAATGTATGTATGCATTTCTGCTATGTTTATATACAGGAGTTGAAATGCTAGGTCATAGGGTATGATATATACACAGCTTTAGTGGATGCTGATAAACAATTTTCAAAAGAGGTTGTACCAGTTGATATTTTATAGCTATCAGAGTAAGAGGTGGTGGCAGTTAAGTTAGAGTTGTAGCAGTGCAGGTGGGGAAAACGGGGTCACAGCACAGGCATGGTCAATAGGATTTGCTGATGTGGGTGTGAGAAAAGAGAAATAAAGGATTATTCTTAGGTCTGTGGTAAGAGAAACTGGGTGACTGGCAGTGCCGTTTACTGACATACAGAGGGGGAGGGCATTCATATCTGGTGGGACAGGAATTAATAACTCTGTTTTAGACACATTAAGGGTTAAATTCTATTGAATATCAAGTGTGACTGTCTAAGAGGCAATTGTTGGAGGACCAAGGTACACATATGCATTTGAGAGTCATCAAGATACAGACTTGTATTCAAAGCAATTAAATTGAATGAAGTTGATCAAAAAAAACCCATAGATAAGAAAGGAGAACAATATATAGTGATCAGGAATAGAGAAAAAGGAAATTGAAAAATACTGGTCAGTTTAGTGTGGTGGACAAAAAGCCAGGTGAGTGGGATTTTCATAAAGATAAAGTAAATAATTGAGAAGAGCCAAATGTACACTGTGGAATGAACTCAATAAAACTAACAAATCATTAGCTAATAGGCTGCAACTACAAATATACGATTATAACTGGTTTGCACTAGGTTAGTTCTATTATTAACTCCACTTCTCACCTAACCAGGCTATTAATAAAGCATAGGGATGAGTGGTCCTGGGCTGTTGCTCTCCTTTCTCTCTTCTGCTTTGCCCAATTCTTTTCATTCCAAGTGGCTTTTTCAGCCTAAGTGGGTTCATAACAAGTGAGTCACTTCTAAGAATTAGAACTGATAAAATCCTTGTACAGAGCTTTCCAGCCATTTAAAAGCAACTGTTCCCCATTTGGCCTCTAAAAAAAAAGAGATGCTAACTTCATCATTTCAGATGTTCTAGCCATCTCCTTCTCTTGTATTTCTGCAATGAAATTGAACATGAATCTTTTAGGGATAACTTGCTACTTGGATTAGGATACTTCAGTACATGTGCACTAATCAGGAGTTGACTTCCGTTTAACCTATGGTATTAACTGCTGGAAATTTTATTTTTGATGATTTTATTCTTTATGTTTTAGACAGTAACGATGTGAGCAGATTAAAAAGATAAACTGAGTGGGTGATTAGGTGAAATGGGAGACACAACTATAATGAAATGAAATTTATTCCAACAGTTCCTCCTACAATCCTTTATTCAGTTCAGTGGTTTTTAGTTTAATCACATGTACAGTCATCATCACTGTCTAATTTCAGAACATTTCATCACCCCAAAAAGAAACCTGTGTACATTAGCAGTCACTCTCCCACTCCTTAGGATGGTGTCCTTTGAAATTCAGTTTTTAATTGTGATGAAGTCCAGTTTATCTATGTTTTTCTCTTGGTGCTTCTGTTTTTGGTGTTAAAGCCAAGAAACCATTGTTTAATCCAAGGTCATAAAGACTTAAGCCTGTATTTTCTTCCAAGAGTTTTATAATTTGAGCTCTTATATTTAAGACTCATAAATTTTTGTTGGTGAACATTTAGATTATATAATGTAGGAAATCTGGAACTTGGATTCCATCATCTTCAATTAATTGTCACGGTTATTTGTTGTTGCTGTGTTTTTAGCGGCTTTTATGAACACATTCTGTAAAGTCTGTATTCTTGGGGTGCCTGGGTGTCTCAATGATTCAGCATCCGACTCTTGATTTCACCTCAGGTCATGATCCCAGGGATCATGGGGTTGTGGGATTGAGCCCCACATTGGGCTCCACACTGAGCATGGAGTCTGCTTAAGATTCTCTCTCTCTCTCTCTCTCTCTCTCTCTCTCTGTCTCTCTGTCTCTTTCTCTGCCCTTTTCCCCCACTCATGCTCTCTCTCTCTCAAATTAAATTAAATTAAATTAAATTAAAATAGTCTGTATTCTTTGTTATGTATAGCTACTGAAGTCTCAGCTTGATTATCTTAGTGGTCAGTTAATGATCAGGCAAACATTTCTCAAATGCCTTTAAATAGTTAAGTCCTCCAGCCATTGTCAAGAGGCTTTTTGTGCATGCTGAGGCACACCTACAACACTCAGGCAGTTGACACTCTGCCTTGGCCTTTACTTCCTCTTTACTTCTGGCCTCAAGGTCAGCCAGAAGTGAAAGATTAGGATCTCTTGAGGTCTTTTTTCAGCATGCACACACCTTTCCTATGCATGTCACCATCCTGATTCCCAAGAATATGCTGAAGCTTTTCAAATCCTCTGTGGACATGGACATCCTGCCCTCCAGTTTTTACTTTTAACTTTTTAGCCTTACCTTTAAGTTTTTAAAATTGCTGTCTTCAGTAGTTATTCCTGCCACAGGAAGTTGTAGTGTTAAACAATTGCTGCTGATAACTTCTGACAAATGTCCCAAGGCAAAGGCTATTCACACAGAGCTGGTTCTGAGCAGGTTTTTAAGACCACTCAGGTAAAGTTCTAAAAAAGTTAATTTTGACAATGTTCTTTACATACAGAAGCTGTTAAATTTTCATAGTCAACACCATCAATCTTTTCCAGTGTGATTTAATAGACAAAAATTCTTTTCTATCTCAAATTCAGATATTTGTCTTTCTCTAGCTGTCATGTAATGTCATAGTTACATTTAGTTTTTAATCAGATTATCATTTATTTTGTAATACTTTTTCAAATAATCAACTCTCAGAGAAACCTTCGCAAAAGGGTATTTTCTTTCTCTACTAATTTGAAATGTCATCTTTCTTAAATATAATTTCCTTCCAGAGATTCATTTCTCAATTTGTGTACTGGTATTATATTGCACAGTATTAGAATATTTTAATTTTACAATAATAAAATTCTCTTATACCATTGCTTTCTGTTTTTCAAAATTTCTTGAGGATTTTTATCCATTTGCTATTCCAGATAAATTTTAGTTTCATTTTGTCAACTCTTGCCTCCAAAATGAGAATTATAATCTTGACTCTTGTTAATTACATTAAACATATGTTACTTTAGGGAAATTGAAAGTTTGTAATATTGAATCAGCAAATATATGGATATACTAATACCACT
The DNA here is from genome assembly GCF_018350195.1 of Panthera tigris. Lineage (NCBI taxonomy): Eukaryota > Metazoa > Chordata > Mammalia > Carnivora > Felidae > Panthera > Panthera tigris. The sequence goes on from NC_056662.1 coordinate 83,188,072, forward strand.
TCATTTAGTCACATTTCTTTTATAACGCTCAGTGAAGTTTTGTAGGTTTTTTTTCTCCCAAACACATCAGAAATTATCCTGCAAATTTATTCCTAGACAGTTTAATTGGTATTATTGTGAATATAATCTTTTTTTGCTCTATATTTTATAAGTATTTTTCTATTATTAGTGCATTTTTGCTTAATGTATATTTTGAACTTGTTTATTTGTTCTTGGTAGACATTTCTGTAATGTGCAAATAATGATACCTCTTATGCTTCTTTCCAATAAGTGCATTCATTATTTATCATCAATTTCATTTGTCAGAAATTTCAGAATAATAGTAAATACAATTGGTGATAGAAAGCCTCTTTCCTTGTTCCCAACTTTAATAAGAATGTCTTTCTTATCCTGCCTTCACAATTTGCATTGTCTCTTGGTTTGAATTAGATTTTCTACACAAAATGAAGGAAAGTTCCCTTTATTCTTTGGAATTGAGGGTTCTGAAGAATCATTAACAAATATTCAATCTTAGCTTTTCATAATCTGTAGGAATTGTCATTTTTTTTCTTTTTTGACCTATTAGATTTCCTATAGTAAAACATTTTTAATTTGCTTAATAAGCTCTATTTTTTCATAGTGAATCATTCTTTAATACACTACTTGAGGGGCGCCTGGGTGGCTCAGTCAGTTGAGCGGCCGACTTCGGCCCAGGTCATGATCTTGCGGTCCGTGAGTTCGGGCCCCGCATCAGGCTCTGTGCTGACAGCTCAGAGCCTGAAGCCTGTTTCAGATTCTGTGTCTCCCTCTCTCTGACCCTCCCCCGTTCATGCTTTGTCTCTCTCTGTCTCAAAAATAAATAAACGCTAAAAAAAAAAAAAAAAATTAAAAAAAAAATACACTACTTGATTCAATTTACTAGTGTTTTATTTAGAAATATTCTCAGTATGCATGAGTGAGAGTGATTTGTGATTTTTTTAATGCCATTTTTGTCAAGTTTCTGTATCAGAAATATGTTGGTTTTGAAAAATCAATTACAGTGGTTTTCTTCTTTTGCTTTCCAACATATTATATGTAATGGGAATTTTCATTAAAACTTTGAAAAATATCACTTTGAATGATAATCTGGGCTCAAGCCTCTTTCAAAAGTAATTCTTTAACAGCATTTTGAACTTACTCCTCATTTGTTGCTCTATTTTGGTTACTGCTCTTCATGAGTCAATTTTGGTTATTTGTATTTTCAAAGAATAAGAGGAATCATAGGATAATCTCTTTCCAGGAATAAGATTTTACCAATAAAATCCCCCTTGCTGATAGACCCCAAAATAACATGAATCAGTGGAACTCATAAAATGATTTAATCAGCTTGCCTTTTATGTTGGTTAGGATGACAGATTGCTGTGCAACTGTTTAAAGTCTTCTGTCTCTGGGTCTGTGTTTCACTGCTCTTCATGGTGGCTCAGGAAAGAATACAAAAATGATTCTAGAGCACTTTGTAAATGCACTGACCTAAACAACTACCTCATCCTAAATAATGCATGTGTAGCAAAGAATACAGTACATTTTCTTATCCAGAAAAAGTCATTGACATAACAAAGCAGCAAATCCAGGTGTGTAGTATGAGGTAAAGAAAGCAAAACACAGCAAACACTTGCCTGGCTTAGCTCACATTATCTTCAGCACTCCCTTGCGCAGTCCCAACCTTCCTAGAGATTCACTCAAATGAAATATTAAAGGTTCTATTGAATTTCCGACAAGTACAAATTCTCCATACCCAAGTATGGCTCTAGGCAACAAGGAAACAAATAACAACAATAAACTCTGTTTTCCCACACAGGCTAGAATGTTCATTAGGGAGGGGGAATACTCTGCCGCTGGGTTGGTCAGAGAGTCACTTCAAGGTTCAGACACTCATCCGAGCGGTTTGCTTTGTTCAAACCTTTGTCCTTTCTTCCTACTTTTCAACTTCAGCTTTTTAGAAGGTCCAGGCCCTTTATTCTCTGTTTCAGTGAAGATGTTGAAGTCTCTCATCTCTGTCTGCTCTTTTTTGGTTTTTTTTCAGCAAATAATGAGGACAGATGTCATAGACACTTGAGGGAAACGGGTTGAAAGACTGAGATTCCAGCATTGAGTCTGCAGTAACCAGTTCGGAGAGTTTGCACATGTGGTTTAAACTCTATGAGCCTCAGTTTCCACATTTGTAAAACTGAAGGTTGTTCTTCACAAAGTATGTTTTGGAGTCCTTCCCCGATTTGTAATTAGATCCAAGAGAAAAAAGCTCCGTTTAGAGTTTCAGTCATGGCCAAGTGTAAAGTCTACAATCTGGAGCGCTCATCTAAGGCCTGATGGAAGCCACCTTCAAAGTGTGATTATTCAATAGCCTTAACTTCCCTTGACCCTCCTCTTGGGGTTAAATCAGCTATAAAAGTAATCCACCTGAGTTTACCAACGAGCACAAACTTGTAAGTTTTGCCTGCAAGTATTCACATAAACTGCCTAGAAGCATTTCTTCCTTTTTAAGAAGCTTGTTTGCTCTGAAGAGCTCAAGGGTTAACAAAAGGTGAGTGAATGTTTGATAGATCTAGGCTGGCTCCTGAGGGGACAGGTGGAAGACATGGAGGGTGGGAGAGAAAACAATGCCTGCTTTTCAGCCCCCGCCCCCAGCCAAGTGACCTGGGATGGAGTTCAGTTTGGGGGAAGGGGAGCCTTTCCCAAATCTCCCTGCCTGCAGTCAATCAGGGAGAAAAAGAAAAGCAGGTGTGCTCTCCCCAGCCTCCAGGGCAGCAAAAGGGGAAGTGCTGTTAGAAGCAGCCCTCTCCCAGAACTCCCTCCAGAACTATGCTATGCCAATAGCCATGAGTTTCTAGATTTTATTTTTATTACAGTTGCAATCAATTATTTCTTTTAAGGGGAACTCAATAGTTAAAAATTCTTAAATGGACAGGAGGGGAGACTATTTGGATCAGACTTGGTAAAGGCAGGTAACATTCATTCATTCACTGAATCAGTCAAGTGTTTATTGTAAGGCTTACTGTGTGCCAGACTCTGTTGTAGGTTCTGAGAACACAGAGGCAATCAAGACAACATCCCTGACATGATACCCATATTACAACAAAGAGATAAATTAAAATGACTTAAGACTGCCTTATATGTTACATTGGAAATAAAACCAGGTAACAGGGTAGAAGGTAGAATGGTGTCAGAGGGGAGACAAAGTGCAGTGATTGCTCAGAAAAGGCCTCTTTTAATAACGATAGCTAATTTTTTTGAACACTCATTAGATGCCAGTTGTGTGACATTTGTTATTTCATATTTGCACATCTTCATGAGACAGGGACTGTGGTCTCCATTTACAGATTAAAAAACTGAGGTCCAAGGTCACCAGCTATTAGGCAGCAGAACCAGGATTCAAACCCAGATGTGTCTCATTCCAAAGCCCTGTGCTCTTAACCATATGGGAAGAAGCTGCCTGTTGTATCAGGACAGTGGCTCTGAGCCTGTCTGAACACGGGAATCATCTAGAGGTGGCAGTGGGAGTTAGAAGATGATGATGCCTGAACCAAACCCCCCAGCAATTACTATTTAATTGGAATATAGTGTGGAAATCTTGATATTTAAAGTCTTCCCAGGGGAGCTAAATTGGGAACCTAGAGGAAGCTCCTGAAGATGGAGGTTCATCCTGTATGATGGTCCACACTGGGGCCCCAGCCAGTCAATTATTTTAGTCCAAGAAAGTACCATAAGAAAGATTTCCGAGAAAAAAATATATTTCTGCTCTTCCTTCAGACCTGCCATGCATGGCCCTGAGGCTACAGGGGATATGTGGTCATATTATCTATCAGTCAGTTGCTAACACTCCCTGGTAGTTAGGCACTGATGCTTATCCCCATATCACAGACAAGAAAACCTGGTACAGATAGACTAAGTAATCTTCCCCAAATCGTACTGCTCCACTGTAATTAGCACAATAGGATATAAATCCAGAACCATCTTTCCCCACTCTTAACCACTAGCTTCACCTTCCTCCCTTGAGTTCAGTCCGCTGGTTGAAACTCAGAGGTGATGAAGATCTAGAGAGCTAGTTGGAATACAGCCCGAGTCCCCTCCAATAAGATGCCCATACAACAGGCCCTGTGGCACTTGTGTAGCCCCCTGCTTACCTTCTCCCAGAGGAAAATCTCAGTTTTCAACTTCCTCCAAAGGCTGCCCACTCCACCAGAGGATGTATTTTTCTGTCTTCAGATTTATGACATTTTTCTTAAACTGTTAGCTCAAAAACCACTTATCCTTCCCAACCTACATTTGCATGTAAAGAATAATCACTTTGACCCTGTAATCCTTTGTGACACTCTCTTAGGAGATGACAAGTAGACATCAGTGTCACGGAAGAAGAAGCTCTGAGCTTCTATTGCACATGGCATGGCATTTAACAGTTTAGGAAGCGTTTTTCATCCATTCTTTCATTGAGGTCTCCAAAATGCTAGAGGTAGGCAGAACTGATGATCCACATTTTATTTTATTTTATTATTTTTTTAACGTTTATTTATTTTTTGAGAGAGAGAGAGAGAGAGAGACCGAACATGAGTGGGGGAGGGGCAGAGAGAGAGGGAGACAGAATCTGAAGCAGGCTTCAAGCTCCAAGCTGTCAACACAGAGCCTGATGCAGGGCTGGAACTCTCGAACCACGAGATCATGACGAGAGCCAAAGTCAAATGCTCAACCAGCTGAGCCACCCAGGTGCCCCTGATGATCCACATTTTACAGAGAAGAAAACTGAGGTGCATAAAGACCACGTAATGGAAGGAGTCAAGGTTCCAACCCAAGTTTTCTATCTCAAGATCAGCTTCCCTTTTCCTCTGTAAAAAAAAAATTAGTGCTAGTTTGATTAAGGGGTTCACATTCTGCTAATTAGATCAAAAACCAATGATTTCAGTGGCACTTTATACTTTAAAGTACTTCCACCATCATTACTTCACCTTATCCTCATGGAAATATGGGGAGCCAGGCAGGATTGTCTGCATTTTAGAATGGGATCCTAAGACTCAGGGTATCTAACTTATTTTTCCACAAATCACCATCTTGGGAAATCACAGGCAGAATTTGGTCTTCTGTCTTCAACTTCTATACTCTCACTAAACTAAAGATTTACAATGTAAATTATTTCATATATTGTATATGAGCATAGAGGTAATTATTTAATAAATTTATATAATTTATTTATAAATTTATATATTCATATATATATGAAAATATATATATATGAAATATATATATATTCATATATATAAATTTATAAATATATATAATTTATTTATATAATTACCTCTATGCTCAAATACAATATAACTATAACAATAAAAGTATATATGTTTTAATTCCTTGCCCTACACATAGAATAAATAGGATACTGTGGTAGTATATATTATTATCCAGTAAATAATCACTCCCTCCCACCTCTCTATCCCTATTCCCTACCCTGTGACTTGCTTTGATCTTATGATGAGTGGAGTTATATCCATGTAACTTTGGGATTGGCAATGTGCTTCCTTGGCCAGCAGTATATTAATATTATAATATTATAATATCATAAAATTATATTATAAAATATTATAAAATTATAATATTATATTAATCTGACTCTAAGCACAGATATGAAGTATGCTTCACGGTTGGACTGTGTGTTTTGGGCAACCACTGAACCAAGGTATATTAGAAACATGTGGAGCATACCTAGATCCAATCAGGAGCTTGAAGCATACCCAGCCACAGCCAGCGTGAATCACATCAATGTGAGCGCATACACAGATGCATGAGTGAGAATAAATGCGAATTGTTGCGTATCTATGACTGATATAGTTACTTTGACTGCTTAGTGCTTTTTACTGAAGACTATTTAAATATAGTGCTAGAAACTGTAAATATTAGTAAATATTGATTGATTTAAAATAGCTTTCACCATGATAGAGCTCATGAATAATCCTTAGTATTTCTGGGCCTTCCTCAGTCTGTGCAACTTCTGGAAGAGAAGATTCTCTTTCCATAGGGAGCAGTGTTACACAAGCTTTGGGCGGTACCGGCCATAGATCAAAGCCTGGTTACTCCTTCAGAGAAACAGGAATCAGGAAAAGACATTCCAAAATCAAATTCATTCCAATCTAACTTACAAGCTAACCCTTGGTTTTAAAGGATACCAGATGGGATTTGGGAGTGCAGAGAGGTTGTTCAACATGTAATGTGGTATAATATGGTTCTATGAGTCTTGCCCCACCTTTCTTCCATGTCATTCATTTTTAACAGTTATTGAGTAATTCCTCATCATTAGGCTGTCTTGAAAAAATTTTTTCTAGGATTTCAAATCCCATAGGGAAAGGCCCAAGTAACATGGCTTTTGTCCAGATGGGAAGGAGGCGATTGCTGTGGCTTACGTAGGAATTCCCACAAAACCCAGTCATTCAGGCTTCACCTGGATGACTACTAGAACTTGGCTCTGTGTTTTTTTTCCCCATAGGTAAAAGCAGTCAGAAGAGAATACAATCAGAAACACAGGCCACTTTGCAGCCTCAACTTTGAATTATCTAAGAAGGGACTTGACCCAATAATACCTTGAGGGTTCTCACCTCCTATTTTCCAGAATTCAAGAGAAGCAGAAAGCCAAGTTCTCTCCTAGAAGCCTGAAGCAATGGCTTGGGTAAGGAGGTACACTCCATGCAAAAAAAAAAAAAAAAAAAAAAAAAGACAATTTAAATTGAGTTGGATTATTAATTACATAAGTTATAATTATATTAAAGCCTATAATTAATTGCATTAAATTGCATAGCACAATGAAAATTTACTAAAAGAGTAGAGGCATTTAAGTCATTCTCCCGTCAGGTGGTGAAATGAAACCCTAATTCACTAGAAGGCAACCTGAAAGATCTGTGAGAGAGGAATATCTTTTCTTTGGTAGGTCCCAAAATATTGACAGCTCAGTTAGGATTTTATAGCTCTCTTGCCTCCCTTTTTCATATAATAATAGCTACTATATACTAACCCCTTTTGTGTCATGCACAGCACTAAATGCTCTATGTGTATTGTATCATTAAATCCCCATGACAAAACTATGAGATCATCCCATTTCACAGAAGGTAAGACTGAGGTCTAAAGAGATTAAGGAATTTCTCTGAGGTCAGTCCAAATCGTGCCTTCCATTCATGGCTTTACCACCACACACGGGACTCTGCAGGCAGGAGGGAGGGGTAAGGCAGGCAAAGCCAGAGAAAGATTGACTCTGGGAGTTGAAGACTGTCCTTTGGTGTCCTATTTGACTGACGAAAGTTCCCCTTGGTTCCTGGAGAGGAAAGGGAAAATAACATTAGTTAGGTATCCTGTATAAGCCAGGTGCTTTCTTTTAGGCTATCCCATTCCATTCTTATTTCAACTGTGCAAAGTTGGGATAATTAGCCTCATTTACAGATGAAGGAGCTACAAGTGCCTAGTCCAGGATCACATGGAAGGAAAAGGTCGGGCTCAGGTTTGAAACCTCTTTTCTCTGAGCTCTTATACTTCTTCCACACCAGTGTGATTCCAGTAGGGAATCAACATATAGTTACCACATACTAAGTATGCCATTAAGGGGGAAAAGATTCTAACAAAGGAAAATAATGTTTATTGTCTCTAAGTTTTTTGTACTGAACCCCCTGCCCTGTGCTTTACCTTGAAACAATACTATGTAAGTCTCCAAGAAAACTGAACATCCACTGGTCCTGCATGCACCCACTAACTGTCAGGTACTAAGGGGAGCATTGGGGGCAATGGGCTGCAGCACTTGCCTTGAAGGGACTCCTCACCTGTGTGTGGTGGGGACAGGAACAGCACACACACACATACACTAAACCAAGTAGGCACCAGGCCTGAGGCAGGAGTGGTTCACAGCACTATGGAGACACAGAGCAGGGAGTATCTCTGGCCAAGAAGGGTTGCCCCCAGTGGGTGAGAGAACTGGGTCTGGAACTGGACTTGGAAAAACTATTCCAGCTCTAATATATGTGCTGCAAGAGTGATCTACAGAGCACAGAAAGGGGTGGAGCACCTTCCTGACAGCGGGAAAGTTACCAGCAAGGGGCCTAGGCAGAGGGGACAAAAGTAAATGATAAATTATGATAAGGGGTGTGGAACCTGAAGGTGGAAATAAGCAGCCAGCATTTCTAAACAAGGGAATGACATGACTGGATGTGTGTCTAGAAAACTCCTCTGGCTGTAGCAGGGTGTCTGATTGGAAGAAGGAAGCTAGGGAGGCATGGGAAAGCCCAGGTGGAGGATGATGAGGGACCCACCTGACCTTGGGCAGTGCTGTGGAAACAGGAAGAAAAGCCAGTCTCTGCAGCCTTGCTTCCCCCACATGGCTATGTGTCCAAATCCCTCAGAGCATCATCAAAATACAGATGCCCAGCCCCACCCTAGATGTAGTGAATCACAGTCTCCAGGGTGGAGCATGGCAAGTTTGTTTCAGAAGCCCCAAGGTTTCTCATGATGGTGAAGAGGAAGAATCAGCACAATATAGTGAAGGAGTAGACCCGTGTGCAAGAATGACTGGGGGGCAGGGGGCAGGAGGTGACAGAAATGATGCTAAAATTCGTAACTGGGTCTCCTGAGGGGAGGGTGAGGATGTTCCATGAGTGAGGACCTCCAATGCAGGAGGGGAAAGGCCAAGTCCAGGCAAGAATGGGAAATTCCCGTCTTCCCAGACATCCAGAGTTGTGCATGTTCAGTAGTTAGAGAGAAGTGAGGTCAGAGCTGGAAACAAAAATATGATTGAAACCATGGACTGGGGGCTGTTGAAAAAGATTGCCTTTGGGTGACTGGGTGGCTCAGTCAGTTGAGCGTCCGACTTCAGCTCAGATCATATCTCACAGTCCATGAGTTTGAGCCCCGCATCAGGCTCTGTGCTGACAGCTCAGAGCCTGGAGCCTGCTTGGGATTCTGTGTCTCCCTCTGTCTCTGCCCCTCCCCTGCTCATGCTCTGCCTCTCTCTGTCTCAAAAATAAATACAGAAAAAGAAAAAGATTGCCTTTGAGAATGTGTAGAGCCAGAGTCAGAGCCAGAAAGCAGCCAAGATTGACCAGTTAATAAAAGAAGAGAGAAAGACTGAGAGAGAAGTTGGAAGCGACCCAGCAAGGAGAGAAACCAATGTGGGGGGAGCTCTAGGATGGTGTACTCTACAGAGTCTAGAATTTCAAAGAAGTCAGGGGTCAGGATTAAGCAGGCTGTGGAGCTGTTAGGAAGCATCAATGGACTGGCTGGGTGTCAAAAACCAACTACACTGGATTACAGAGAGTACGGGAGGCAAAGGAGAGAAGAAAGGGTTTTACCCTCTTGTCTCAAGTCCCAGAGTTGATGTCACCTGTTTCAGAGCCAGTGAAAAAAACCCAGAAAGGATGTGTATGAATTCAGAAATACTTATGCTTGTTATGCTTGCATTGGGGGTTGGGAGGGGTTTGCGGGCCAAGGGAACGACTTTACGTAAAGTAATGCTTTCCAGAGAAGCAGAAATAAAATGTATTGTGATTGTAGGAGAGGAAAGAGAAGGGACAATATGAAATTGTCAGAACAAAAGTCTCCAATTGTTTGTTTGTTTGTTTGTTTTTAATATCTGGAATTCTAGCTGTGGTGTCTAGGAGAGGTGTTATCTTCAATCCACTGCTATCAGGAAATATTAAGATTTACAAGACTGACTTAATATTTCTCATAGGAATCCATGCTAGATGTCAACCTAGTGTGTGCACCATTATCTTTAAATGCTTTCCCATAATTTTCTGGTAAATGTTAAAAAGAAGCTTTTATCTCTTGGGAAGATCAACTGCTCCTGTTGGGACTAATTGCAGAGGACTTGTGTGTGACAAAGGGTGCTACTAGAGGGGTTAAGGAGAGAGGCTTAATGAATCACAAAGGTACGTCATTTATCGAGTAAAAAGATTATGACAGTTCAGAGTAAATTCCATGGGAAATGCATACACTGTGTTTTGATGAATCAGGCACTGAGAATATTTCTTTAGAAACCAAGTCCGTATTTTCATTAAAAAAGAAGAGAAAGAGAGAGAACACACATGAGTGAGAGAGAGAGAGAGAAAGGCTATGAGATTCAAGTGCACCAGTGAATTAACATCTTGTGGTAAAAATGCTGCCTGAGAAATTAAAATGATATTTGAAACATAAATCCAGTGTGCTAACAACTCTCGTTATAAGCACCCGCCAGAGTCAACAGACAGAGTTTGTTTGCTAGGAGGTTGTTTCTGGAGGCCAATTCTTGAGTTCTCAAAAAACATCTGTGCAAATGCAGAGGGAAAAGCCACAGCAATAGAAGCCATCAGTGGTTAGGTGTGTTATAAATACATTATTACTTCATTGTAATGGCACACGGGCCTTGGCTAGACTGGGGAATGACCTCACCAGCTGTCAGCCCTTGAGTTACTCTCCTTGAATGAGCATTCAAGATACAGCAGTGACTCCGAGGCAGCACAGTGTAAACACAGAGGTAATCGTAAGAGAGGAACCAGGCACAAATTCATCAACATCCCACAAAGAAACGGGGAGCCTTGGCCAAAACCAGAAAGACTGAGGGATTCTTCTGTCACACAAAACCACTGTTCAAGCCAGCCCTGAAGAGCCTTTTTCATGGAACCTCAGAGCCAGCTATCCCCTGGGCTTTCTCACTCTGTCTCCTCTCTCAGAAACAGGGCCTCATGGCCCAAAAGAAGCAAGTCTCCTTCCAAGGAATCTATTCCCGTAGTGGAAACTCGGAAATGCAGGCTGAGGCTGGGTGGCAATGGTCCGAAAGCAGCTGGGCTCCTGGCACAGGTTCTCAGTGCGCACAGAAAACCAAGAACTTTATTTGGGGGTAGGCTTCCCTCTGTGAGGCAAAAGAAAACACTTTGAAGATAAGAAGGCTGCCCACAACTAAATGGAAAATGATGGGTGGCCAAGATGTGTCAGAAGCCATGGAAAAAAATGTGAAAAGAAGACAAGGAGCACTTGGAGGTGGGCTGTCCTCACTTAGCTCAAGTTTCTGACTGAGCCCTGGGCATCCTGAGAGGTGGCTAAAGCAGCTCAGATTTTAGCCAGAGATGGTGCACAGCATGTGCACAGGCCTGGGAGTCAGGATGTCTGATGTGGGTTTGGGGTCCTTCCACAACAGTTTAAGTGTGAACCTCCCCTTCAGTGTCCTTGGCTGGGGAAGAGAGAACAAAGGGGAGGGAGACTTCCTTCTAATGAACTTGGACATACATCAGGAGTAGCTATTGGAGATTGGAGTAGTTCCGTGGATCAGTGTTATTACTAAAACTGCTAAAATTGGGGTGGTGGGGAGAGGAAAAAGTGGGATTTTACTTTCTTAATGCAAAAGACAAAAGGAACCTGATCCTCACTTTCTGACTGACAGAAGCCCAGAAATTTCATCATATCTTGTGCCCAAAATTCTGAAGGACACAACTAAATAGTAACCCAATTAGAGAGCATTTTGGGGGTTTTGATAATCAGTGTCCCCCCAGTTCCTAGTGGAGGCTTCAACATACACAGCATATGTAAGTAGTAGTATTTGTTGAATGATTGAATGAATGACCACAACAATCATGAGTGTCCCATGTTTTAGGCCACATACACAGCTAGCTTAAGTTACCAAAGTTACCACTGGCAGTTTATGTTGGTCTGATTTTAGGTTTAAAGCCTTGTTGCAAACTCAGGCATGATTTTTCCAAGATGACTGCCTTTGTATTGTAATTACTTGGGAAAGGGGGAAGCATTCTATTCAATTAAAACTTTTTGCTAATGATTTGGGAATAAAGGGTAAAAGTTTTTCAGTAAAATAAAATATTTCATTTATTCATCCATTTACTCATTCAAGAAATACTGAACAACCAGAAAGCTTTTAACAAAGTGGCAATATTAAGTCCATACCTATCAGTAATTATTTTAAATGTAAATGGACTAAATTCCTCAGTCAAAAGACAGGGTGGCTGAATGGATAAGAAAACAAGACCCATACATATTCTGCCTACAAGAGACTCACTTCATCTTTAAAGATACACATAGACTAAAAATGAAGGGATTGAAAAAGACATTCCATGCAAATGGAAACAGTAAGCAGAGGTAGCTGTACTTATATCAGACAAAATACACTTTAATCCAAAGACTGTAGCAGGAGACAAAGAAGGAATGCAATGATAGAAAGTCAATTCATCAAAGGATGTAACATTAGTAAATACTTGTGCACCCACCATAGGAATATGCATATATATAAAGCAAATATTAACAGACCCAAAGGGAGAAATAGAAATACAATAGTGTTGGAGGACTTTAATACCCCCACTTTCAACAATGGATAGATGATCCAGACAGAAAATCAATAAGGAAACATTGGACTTAAACTACTTGTTAGATCAGATGGACCAAACAGATATTTATAAAATAATCCATCTAACCAGCAGAGTACACATTATTCTCAAACACACATGGAACAGTCTCTAGGGTAGATCATATGTTAGACCACAAAACAAATCTGAATAAATTTAAGAAGATTGCAATCATATCAAACATCTTTTCTGACCACAATGGTATGAAACTAAAAATCAATTATAAGAAACTAGAAAATACAAAAATATGTGGATATTAAACAACATGCTGCTGAACAACAAAAGGTCAAAGAAAATATTCAAAAGAGAAAAAAAATCTTGAGACAAATGAAAATAGAAACACAACATACTAAAAATTATGGGATGCAGCAGAAGTAATTCTAAGAGAGAAGTTTATTGTAATAAATGCCTATATTAAGAAAGAGAAATATCTTAAATAAATAACCTAGCTTTATACATCAAAAATCTACAAAAGGAAGAACTAAGTCCAAAGTTAGTTAAAGGAAGAATTAACAAAGATCAGAGTGGAAATAAATGAAATAGAGACAAAAAAGACAATGTAAAGTATCAATGAAACTAAAATCTGGGTTTTTTTAAAAGTTAAACTACACAAATCTTTAGCTAAACTTGCCAAGAAAAAAGAGGACTCAAATAAATAAAATTAGAAATGAAAGAAGAGATGTACAACTGATATCACACAAATACAAAGGATCATAAGAGGTTACTTTGAACAATTTTAGTCAACAAATTGGAGAATATGAAAGAAATGGATAAATTTCTAAAACAGACACCATACCAAGATTGGATCATGAAGAAATAGAAAATCTGAACAAACTAGTTATTGGCTAGGAGATTGAATCAGTAATCAAAAATCTCCCAACAAAGAAAGTCCAGGACCAGATGGCTTCACTGATGAATTCTACCAAACATTAAAGAAGAATTAACACCAATCCTTCTTAAACTCTTATAAAAAAAAGAAGAGAAGGGAACGCTTCCAAACTCATTTTCCTGATACCAAAGTCAGACAAGGACACTACAAGAAAAGAAAAAACTACAAACCAACATCCCTGATGAACATAGATACAAAAATTCTCAACAAAATATTAGCGAACTGAATACAACAATACATTAAAAGATTCATATACCACATTCAACTGGGACTTATTCCAGGGTTGCGAATATGGTTCAATGTCTACAAATTAATCAATGTGATATAACACATTAACAAAATGAAGGATAAAAACCATAAAATCATTTCAACAGGTGCAGAAGAAGCATCTATTGGAAAAAACTCAATATACTTTCATGAAAAAAACTCTCAACCAACTAGATATAGAGGGAATATATCTCAACAAAGTAAAGGCATAGATGACAAGCCCACAGCAAACATCATAGTCAACAGTGTATGTTGATCTAAGAACAAGTCAAGAATGCCTACTCTTGCCACTTCTATTCACCATAGCACTGGAAGTCCTAGCCAGAACAATTAGGCAAGAAAAAGAAATAAAAGACATCCAAATTAGAAAGGAAGAAGTAAGATTGTCTTTATTTGCAGATGACATGATATTATATAGAGAAAGTCCCAAAGACCCCACTCCAAATCTGTTAGAACTAATAAATTCAGCAAAGTTGCAGGACACAAAATCAATGCGCAGAAACCAGCTGTGTTTCTATACACTAACAATGAACTATCAGAAAGAGAAATTAAGAAAGTAGTCCCATTTACAATAGCATCAAAAAGAATAGCATACTTAGAAATAAACTTAACCAATCTGAAAATCCTTTTAGAATTCAAGGCACTTCTTGGAAGCCTTACCATCATGATTATGATTTTGAATTTAAATAAGACATTAGCACCTGTACATACAAAGATATTTGTCATTGTTACCAGAAGTCTTAGTCTTGGCAAACATTTAATGCAAAGCAGTGTAAGTATGGAAGATCTGGATTGAAGGACTTTGATGTGGCGCCTTATGGGCTGGAGCTGTTGCCTTATGGGCTGGAGCTGTTGATATTCCTAATGGCCAGTGTACTTCAATAGGAAGAATCCAAAGGCAAATAGTTCCCTTGTTTTCCCACAATCAGCACAGCAGGGGAGCTACGAGGAGCAATGGGCTCTAAGATAGACATGACTGAGGGAAATGATGGCAGGACTCTCATCTGCCTGATACTTAGCATTACATGAACAAAGCACAATGGTAAAGGTGCATCTCATAGGCCTAGTGTCTCCTGGACAGTGTGGTGCCAGTGTAGTCTTGGGTTTCAAAAGAAAACTGGAATCCATGTCTATATGGCATCAGTCACTGAAATAAAGCCCCTTATACAGAAGAATTGTGACCAAATGTGGGTGGCCTTCAAAATCTTGGATATTTAAAAAATTCTCCACAGACCTTTATAGGTAGGTAATCATTTCTGATTTTAAAGCCTATCTTACAAAAGGAATAACAGGGCACAGAGAATTAAGGAAAACTATGGTTTTCCTCCATGCTTAGAATTTACAGCTACCATCAGTAAGTTTTTGGGTGTTCACTTAATCTAATGTTATTTCTCAAAATCGACATCTGTTATTTAATTTGAACTATAGAAAACTAAATGGCAGTAGTAATGCAGGTGTTACTATCTCCATTTTTGGGGGTGAATTAGCTTAGGAGGAAGAAGATTGACAGTGGTGCTAAGACCAGAAACATAATATTTGACTCTTCATTGAATGTATTAGAATTCTTCCATAGTGCTGGACCAAGAGTGCTTGGGCACACTTGAAATTACCACTGCCAAAACTCTAGTATTGCACTGTCCAAGACAGTAGCCATGGGCCACATGTGGCTGATAAGCACTTGAAATGTGGCTAGTCCAAACTGAGATGTGAAAAGTGTAAAATATATGCCAGAGTTTGAGACTTAGTACAAAAGAGAGAGAGAGAGAGAGAGAAGAATGTAAAATAGCTCATTAATATTTTATGTTGAAAAAAAAATTTTATGTTGATTATTGAAGTGATGATATTTTAGATACATTAGGCTAGATAAAATTAAAATTAATTTCACTTGTTTCTCTTTACTTTATTGAATGTGGCTACTAGAAAACTTAGTCACAAAGTATGGCTCACAGTATATTTCTAATGAATAGTGCTCATCTAGGCACAGTAGCTTGTCTCTTTTTTGGAGGTATTAAGATAAAACCATCCACTTTCTGTTGCAGTGAAACTTCCCTAGCAATTGTACACCTTCCTCTCCAGCTTTCTTTCTGTTCTGAAACAGCTATAAGCAGGAACATCATGGCATACGTTTTCACATGCACCTATGTCCTTGCCTGTTGGAAGAAATAATAGGCAAGGAGCTATGGTTACATTTTATTTGAAGAAAGTAGATGAAAATTATGGAAACACTAGCTCCATATTGTTTCTCCTTCCTTTGGTGTCTATATTTAAACAATCTAGGAATTTTCATCTCAGTTCATGACCAGATACTGTTCTAGAATGTTTTCCCACTTAATTTATTTTTCCCCTTAAACAAGAGCATGAATCCCCACTGCCTGTCCCTTGGCCACTCTTGACCTTCCCAGGGCAACATACTGGAAGACATCCATCACATAGGCACACAGAATTGAGAGTAAGGGGGACCTCTGGATGTTCAGATTTTAGGGACTGACTCTAAGCTCTGGTTTGTAACAGGCAGTGGTCTAACAGGGTATTTACAGCTTAAGGGTGGGGGGGGGGAGAAAGAAAGAAAGAAAGAAAGAAAGAAAAGCAAGCAAGCAAGCAAGCAAGCAAGCAGATTGCTTCCAGAAGCTGTGCATCTGCTGCCCGGTAAGCCTGCTGGTTTGACGCGCTCAGCAAAGTGCATGAAGAACTCTCAAATGTCACAGTGATTTGGTTAATTGGGTAAAGATAAGGGTTTCTGAATAGCAGAGTCAGTTTGCCATATTGGCCTGGCACTGAGGGACATGTGATGAAAAAACAGCTCGGCTGTCTGGATGCATCTGAATGCTCAGTTATTTCATAAAGCCTGCACTGTGTGTTTGGAATGCACATTTGCTCTTATGAATAACAGTAATTGTTTGGCTTGGCCTGCCTTTGTGTGACCGCCAGCTGGCAATGACTGGAACCGTGACACATGACACTCCAGCTGTGTCCACATGTTTCTGCCTTGCAGTATCCACTTATATAATTTGCTTTTTTGATCAACAGTTGAGCCATTTAAGGGAACTCATCATATTACACATGCCAACTACTTCTGTGCAAATACTTCCATTGCAATTTCAAAAGAAGATTTTCATTATTCCTTGCTTATTATGGTGATGTTGCGACTTCATTAAACATAGTGCAGTAAAAGATACATTCCTAATTGAACTTGAGTATTTTTCCCTTGAATACACATAATTACAAGACAATAGCTTAGCATTTAATCAAATGAACCATTAAAATAGTAACTAATGATGGTCTTACTATGACTGACAGACCTGACCCACTATGTTTAACTTTCTCCCCATTTTATTAGGCTTGCTATATTACTTGTTGAATCTAATTAGGTTTGTATTAGGGAACTGATAACTACCTGGGTTGTGGTAAAGAATCTTATCTGCTTGGGTGTTAAACTTTCTGTTATGCTACAATCTATTTTCTTCAGAGAGATTTGGAAGATCCAAGCAGAAATTGAACCTGACCCAAAATATACTTGTATTTTTATTACCTTTTCCTGTGAAACTGAAAACATTCACTTAATCCCTCCTTCCTGATACCCAAAAGTAGGGAACACACGCAGTTCTTTCAGCTCTTGGGAAAATTCTGAATTATGCAACCTTGGTAGCTTATGGCCCAGCCAGTGAAACTAGGACATTGTTGTTGCCTAAAACTCTTCAACTTCTTCTCTTACTATAGCTTGGACTTCATCAAATTGCTGAGTTGATTAAACATGATGAAATGTCAGAATAACTGACCAGAGAACCACACGTTGACAGTCTTTACAGCCCAGATAGAAAGGTACCTTACAAATACAGTTCACTCTGGCTGCTTAGAGACCTACCTGGAGAAGGGAGGAATTTATTTCATCAATTTTTTTAGTACTCAGATACTCCTGGCTGACTTAAGAAGGAAGAACATTAGCAATATTGGGGGAATTAATACAGTAGCTATAAAAAAACTCAATGAGGGGAGAGGGGCATGGAAATGCCAAAGATCTATTAAATTAGTTGTCAGGGTCTAGTTCAGGGTCTGCCACTAACTAGCTGTGATGCCTTGGGCAAATAAATATCTTATTTCTGAGTGCATCAGGTGTCTGATTCTTAGACTGAGAATGGAAAGTCTTGTTCTTCCTAATAAATAGAGTCATTATGATGATCCAGTAAAGCAATAATCATGAAAAGACTTGAAAAGTATAAAATATTCTATAAATTCAAGATATTATTAATGTAGAAAGTATAATGGACATGGAAGTCAAAATAAAGAGATGTGTAAGTCTTATTTGGGAATATACTTCATCCAAAGCTGGAGAAAAGTGAGAAGTGTTAGCTGAATGGATATTGTTTCCTGAGTGGATATTGTGGACATTTGAGAGAGAAAAACAAGTTGGGAGTAGCTTGAAAATTACTCTCTGCCGACTTAGTATCAATAAATTTGGGAACTGGAAGAAACCAGAAACCTTATAGCTAACCCTTTTCATTTTACCAACAAGGAAATCACAGCAAAGGAAACTGAATTGCCCAGGGTCACACAGCCAGATGAAGGCACAGAGAGGAAAACCAGGTCTCTGGACACACAATGACTCCAGCCTTCACTAATGAACCTTGGAAAAAAGCATTATGTCAAAAGAAATGAACAAGAATTAAGAAAGTTCCAAAAAAATCTCTGTATTGCTGTGGGAAAATAAGAAGAGGTGAATGGATAAAGTGCCAGACATTGGCACATGAGATCACAAGACAATAAAAACCAGGATTAACAACCAGGAACAAAAGCTTGTCACATCTCTGGTGGGCTCTGATGAGAGACATGCTGGGACTTAGCAACCGGCTGTTGGGGACTGGGAAGAAGTGGTAAAAGACAGGACTGGTGTTGGAAGCTTTACCCGATCTGAAGAGTTAGTCCCATGGGGGGGAGGCCACAAAAAAGTATAGTAAACAGTCTCCCACTGGACACTTGCTAACATTTGGGGAGATTTGGAACTGGAGGGCATGGCACAGCGGTCGTAGCATCTAGGCAGCAGTTGATGCCTGAAGTCAGGAAGCCGACAATGTCATGGTTCTGGGTGGTCCATCTGCTTTGGAATAAGACCCCAGCCAGCAGCTGGAGTCACCAAAAACAGGGTCCAGCTCTTAGGGGAAGAAGTTTGCAAGAACTAGAATTGTCTCTGGCATATGTTGGGTGCAATAATGAGGAACAAGGTAAGATATCCATCTTGGAGCCAAGTGAGCTAGGACTCAGGGCAGACTTTAGTCTTAGAAGAATGGCTGGGGTGCAGATCATGTGAACTGGGAACAGAGTGCATAGGAGAAGGCATAGGAGGACTGAGGTTGTCCCCAGTCCCACTCAGGATTCCAGGTTTAGGACTGGAGACTAGTTCTACTACTGTGGTTTAAAGCACTAGTACCTTAGGTCAGTCTGATTGGCTGAAAGACTACAGCTGGAAAATCTACAGAGACTGCTACTGAAATATGACGAATTCAAGGCCTAAGGTAACTGGTCACTTTTTCTCAATTATGCAAAGGCCTAATTTCGGGTTATTCTCTAGTCTCTAAATACTGTGAGATCAGAGACTATGTCTATTTGTTTATCATGATATGCCAGGAACCCTGCACAAGGCCAGATACATAGTAGTCATTCAGTAAACATTTGTGGGGAAAAACTGAGTAAATATCCAGACTATTCCCTTCCTCTATTGGCCACTCCAGTATTATTTCTCTAGCATTAAGACATGACCAAACACTGATGATAGGCACCCTGCATGCTTTTTGAGAGTTCTCCAAGTCTGTAGCTAGAGCAGACTCAGAACTATGGTTTCAACAGAGAATCTTAACTGAAGTGACCATGTGATTGGGAGGAGAGGCTGTATGTCTTTCCTTCACCATCTTTTTGTCTTTTTCTTACTAAAAGATTTCATGGAGTTTAAAGGAAACTGTAGGAGAATGTAAATTTGTACCAAGGAGAATAGAATACCAAATGGTTGAACAAGTACATATTTTCTCTTTAGTGTTATCAAGAGGGAGGTATCAGGAGAGAAGAAATATTTCAGATTTGAAAAGCATCCAAAATCTCAGTGCCTTATTCAATGTGGCTGAATGTCTTAGGAAGCAAAATTTATTTATTTATTTATTTATTTATTTATTTATTTATTTATTTATTCATTCATTCATTCATTCATTCCGTATGCTTCAATTTCTCCACTGCAGAATAAGGATAAAAATCATAACTATTTCCTAGGGTTGTTGTAATGATTAAAAGAGCTTATAAATGGGGCGCCTGGGTGGCTCAGTCAGTTGGGTGGCGGACTTCGGCTCGGGTCATGATCTTGCGGTCCGTGGGTTCTAGCCCCGCGTCGGGCTCTGTGCTGACAGCTCGGAGCCTGGAGCCTGCTTCATATTCTGTGTCTCCCTCTCTCTGACCCTCCCCTGTTCATGCTCTGTCTCTCCCTGTCTCGAAAATAAATAAACGTTAAAAAAAATTTTTTTTTAATAAAAGAGCTTATAAATAACAAAACATTACAAGGAGTTCCTGGCACATAATAAGTCCTCAATAAAGGTTAGCTATGTTCATCATTTCCATCATCACCACCATCACCATCACAAATGACTCACTTGCACAGAGAATAACATACCTGAAGACTGTGAGCTCAAAGTGGGTGCTCAAGAAATGTCTGTTGGTTAGCAAAGAATGTATGCATAAAGTCCAGCTGAGCCTTGATGGATAAAAAAAGGGTGGGGGGAGAAAGCCAGTGGCAATATGGAAAAGCATTCTGAATAAATGGAAACCAGTTAGGAAAGATGCAGGAAGGGTGTATTTATGGAAGGCCTCCTGTATATTCCTGAACATTCCTGCAGAGGACTGGAATAATATGGAGCCATGAAGTGTGGCTAGTGGTTGGGTAAGGAGATCTTTGAAAGCCAGGCTAAGATAGTTGGACTTTGTTCACAATTCCTTCCCACACCTGAGAAACAGTAAACACTTCACAAATGGCAGCCAATCTGTGTCTAAGAAATTATACAACAGTTGCAGTTTGAGTGAACACTCCATGTATTTAAAAATGTTTTTGCTTTAAAATTCATGATTATTATTCATTAGAAGAGTAGTATGCAAATATTCTACAAATTTATAAAATAGGGTCTTCCTCCTATTTGGTATGTGGAAAAGCAGAACAATTGTTACTCTGCTATATTAACAGGAAAAAGATAGATAATCTACAAATCATAACTTTTCTTGAACCTATGCCAGAGCTGAGGTTGCAGGACAAGCATGTAAGGAAAGACAGGTGCTTCCAGTGAAAAAGAGGGTTACAAGCACTGACTTACCTGTACAGAGCACAGGAGTAAGACAGGATAATCATATAAATGGGTAGTAAGATTTTAGCTAATATTTTTAACGAATTGATAAAAGCTGAATGTGGGCTACTATGAAAACATAAAATTACCATGAGCCACAGAATACAAGAGTAATTCACACCCAATCTCAGGATCCTCCCAATCAATTTTACCCAGGAACTTGCCCAGGTGCTCATGAGAAAGAATGAGAACAGGGCAAGAAAGCAAAGAGAGCCTCCATTCTAGTGCAGGCTGGTGGAAAGGAGCAAAATTCACTGTGAGATAGGCACCAGGCCCTGCCCAGATCTCTCTCCCCTAAGGAAAAAACCTTTCAACTTTCCTATGATGTAAGAAGGAAACGTCGATCCTTAAAAAGAATTACAGAGTGATGGAAATGCTTACAATGAAAGTAATAATACAATTTACTTTTTTCTAATCTTTAAATGCTCTAAAATAAACTGTCTAAGTCAAGTATAGGAGCGATTATAGAAGTATAAAATAGTAGTAATGTAACCAAAACAAGGTAGTATTGGTAAAACCATAGACACCTAGGTCAATAGAACAGAACAGAGAATCCAGAAATATATCCATATATATATGGCCACTTAATTTTTGAACAAGCTACAAAGGCAATTCAATGGTAATGTAAGCTCACCACAAATTCTCACCTAAGATTATTATAATAGCACCATACCTAGGTTTATCTTAGTAAAACTGCTGAAAACCAAAGCCAAAAAGAAGAAACCTGGAAAGGAGCTGGAAGTAGAAAAAAAGGACACATCTTTAAAAGGGCAACAATAAGATTTGTGACTGACTTTGACACAAAAAAAAATTTGGAAAAGAGAAGATACTGACATCTTTAAGTGTGCAAATAATTGGAAATCTGGAATCTATATGCACATAAAATATTTTTCAAAAAATAAATACAAGATGCTTTTTATTTTGTTTAGGATCTAGAAGGACTCAAAAGATTGTTGTTCCCACAGTAACACTAAGAATAACACAGATGCAATAAAAATCATGTTTTTATTATTTTACCCAGCTAACATAATACTACAAACAAGGAATCATTGATAAACCTGAGCTCTAGTGGGAAATTATTTCTTCATAACTGAGCAGAAATCCATGGAAGTTCCCATATGTAAATTGGGACCATTCTGGGGACAAGTGGATAGAAGAACCCGCCTCTCCTAATCAGAGAGACTTTGCATGGATGAGGAAAAATAAGACGAACTTTAGAATACTATTTAAGTTGGCAAGACATACTGGAATCTGGAAAACCCTCAAATGCAAAAACAAATTTGGTAAACCTTATAAATAATTCCCCTTACCACGTCCCTGAATTTTTGCCAAGAAAGAAACAGTGGAGGGGGTTTGGAAATCTAATATTGCTCATTTTCATAATAATTGGATTCTTGGGCCCTTGAATCCAAAGGTAAATCAAATTTATCTTGAATGTCAGCATAAATCCATGTCAGTGCCAATACTGAAAAGATTAAAAAAAAAAAAAAAAAAAGCCTGCTAAGGAAATTAGAAGTTGAGCTATTCACAAGTGAACTCAATGTAATTAAAGCTGCTATTCAGTTTAGTGCTAGGAAGACTCCAAATAATCAACCCTTAACCCTAACTGCCAAACAGAGAAAAGGGATTTCAGTCTCTGGTAAATAAACAAAACAAAATAATATACTTTTGTCACCACTGTTCTTTTGTTCACATATCTAGAATGAAATTGTAAAAGTATAAAGCTTGCAAAAAAAAGAAGGAAAATGTAACAATAATTAAAAGAAAACATAGTCAATAAAAGCAGAACAATGGATGACATAATTACTGAAATTAGTAGATAAGAACTTCTAAGACATATATATGTTAAAGAATTTACAGGAAAAGATGGATACAATGGGTGAAGCGATACAGTATTTCAGAAAAGCATTATAAAAATGTAAATATTTTAACTGAAAAGTACAATTTCTGGGTTAAAAGATCCCTCGAATAGGCTCATAGCAGACTGGACACTGGGTAGTATAGATAGAGTAAACTTGAGGGCAGGTCAGTAGAAGTTATCCAAACTGAAAAAACATAGGATAAAAGATTATAAAAAGGGACAGAGCAATTATCAATAATAATTCATATTATCTTTGAGGTAATATCAAGCAATTTAGTGTACATATAGTAGAAAACCCAGAAGAAGAGGAAAGAAAGAATAAGGAAGAAAAATGTATTTGAAGAAATAATTACCAAAATTTTTAAGTTTAGTAAGAAAGAAGAAAAAAAAATAACAGCTTCCAGATCCAAGAATTCCAATGAACTCTGTGCAGGATGAATAAAAACAAACAAAAACCATACCTATACATATCATTATCAAATTACTGAAAACCAAAGATAAATAAAAAGTTGCAAAATCAGCTAGAGGATTCTGAATTATATACTGGAAAACAAGGGTAAGAAAAATGATTGACGTCATATCAGAAATAACACAAACCAAAAGACATCTCCAAAATACTAAAAAAAACAAAACAAAACAAAAACATACCAAACTAGAATTATATATTCAGTGAAAATATTTTTTTCAAAAACAGAAATTGAATAAAGTAACTGTCAAATAAACAAAAACAGAGAATTTGTCACCTGAAATCCCATCCTACAAAAAAATGAGTTACATACAAGAAAAATGTATAATTTAATATACAAAATATACAAATTAGATAAAATTATACATGTATGTAACTTGATATGTATGAAAGCAAAATATGATAAAACAGCCTGAAAAATGGAAAGGTAGTAAATGGATGTATATTGATACAAAGTTATTATAGTTGGAGTGGTATGACATTAGTTCAAGGTAAGACTGATAATTTAAGAATATGTATTTAATTCCTACAGAAATCATTTTAGAAATTGAAACAAAGATGTATAGTCAAAAGAAGACAGAAAACAAGGAATAGAGGAATAAGGAATAGGTAAAGCTAATAGGAAAATATTGCAAGATGATAGACTCAACCAAATCAACAATTATAATAAATGTAAATGGAATACACACTGCAATTAATAAGTAGAAATTTTTAGACTTACAAAAAGGCAAATCTCAACTATATGTTTTTTGAAAGAAATGCACTTTAAATACAATGGTATGGATTTTTTTAAGTAAAAGGGTAGAAAAAGTCTATCATGCAAATACTATCACAAAAAACCTGGGATGACTATCATTATCAGACAAAATAGACTTCAGGGGAAAAAAAAGAGTATTACCAAATACAAAGAAATATATTTAATAATGATAAATGGTTTAATTCATCTGGAAGCTATAGATAAGTATGCTCCTAATAACAAAGCTTCAAATTACAGAAGTCAGAAATTGATAGAAAATAAGTGACAAATAGATATATCCACTGTTGAGTTGGGGATGTTTTTAAATTTTTTTTTAACGTTTATTTACTTTTGAGAGAGAGAGAAGGACAGAGCAGAAGAGACAGAGCATGAGTGGGAGAGACAGAGACACAGAATCTGAAGCAGGCTCCAGGCTCTGAGCTATCAGCACAGAGCCTGACACAGGGCTTGAACTCATGAACCAAGAGATCATAACCTGAGCCGAAGTCAGATGCTCAACTGACTGAGCCATCCAGGTGTCCAGAGTTGGGGATTTTAACACGCCTCTTTCAGTACTTAATAGAACAAGTAAAAAAGTAATCTGTAAGGATATAGAAGACTTGTACAACACTATGAACCAATCTGACCTGATGTTAACTGGTCATGTTAACCTGATAAAACACTACAACCCATAATTGCAGAATCCACATTTTTTTCAAATGTAAATAGAAACAACAGTCTCCTGGGCTAAAAAAATAAGTCTCAATGAATTTCAAAGAATTAATATCACAAGAAATGTGTTCTCTGACTATAACGTCATTGAATTAAATGTAGAGAAAATAAGATATCTAAAATATTCCTACATATTTGGAATTCAATAAACTTCTAAGTAAAGTATAGATAGAAGAAACCATAGTAAAACTTATAACATTTTAACTTGAATAATAATGAAAATAGAACATATTAATATGTGTAGGAATACTGAGGGAAAGTCATAGGTTTAAATACTTATTTTAGAAAAGAAAAATAAGTTTTGTATCACTGACCCAAACTTCCCATGTAAGAAGAGCCAATTAAGCCAAATATAAGCACAAAAAAGGAGACAATATAAATAGATAATAGGAGAAATTAATAACATAAAAAGCAAAGAATAGCAAAAATCAACAAAACCAAAAATTAGCTCCTTAAAGGATCAACAAAATTGATGTATCTCTAGTCAAAATAAAATAAGAAATAGAACAAAATAAGAAAATAGAATAAAATTTAAAATAGAGAAAACATAAGTTTTCAATTTTAAGAATGAAAGAAAGAACATTGCCACAAATCTTACAGACATTAAAAAAATAACTAGGAAATATGAAAAATGTTTGCCAATGAATAGAGCCAACTTAGATGACATGATCAAATTCCTTAAAAATACAATTTATGAAAATTGGCTCAATAGCCTTGATTTGTCCCATTTCTGTTAAAAGAATTGAATTTGAAATTAAAAAGCTTCTCACCACCAGCAACACCAACACCACCACCAACAAAAGACCCAGACCCAGATGGCTTAATTAAGTTCTATCAAAAATGTAAATAAGAAGTAATATCAAACTTTCTAAATTTTTTCAGAAAAAAAAAGAGGAAAAACAATTCTAAATTTATTTTATGAACCCAGTATGAACCTGATACCAAAGGATGATGAAAGCATTACAACCAAAAATTGAAGGCTAATATTTCTTAAGAATATAGGTTTAAAAATATTTTTAAATATTAGCAAAATGAATTGCATGATATATAAAAAGGATAATATATTATAACCAAATGAGGTTTATTTCAAGAATTCAAGGTTGGCCTAACATTAAAAAAACAATCACTGTAATTTATCATATTAATAGTATAAAGGAGAAAAATGTGTTAATTTCAATAGATGTAGAAAAAGTATTTGACAAGATTCAACATCTATTCATAATAATACCTCTCAGAAAACAAGGATTAGAAGGAACCTTCTTCAGTATAATAAAGACTTTGTGGTGTGTGTTGTGTGTTTAAAACCAAAGCTAGCATCATGATTAATGATAAAACATTGAAAATATTTTCCATAAGAGAGAACAAGGTAAGAAAGTCTCTTCTCATCACTGCAAACTAATTCATTACTTAGTTAATTTTAAAAATAACAAAAAATAAAACATTAAAATTGAGATGTAAAAAGTAAAGCTATCTTTTTCACAGATTACAAATTTATGAAGAGAATCCAAAGGAATTTTTAACCTGCTAGAACTAAGAATTAAATTTAGCAGTGCCATAGGGTACAAGGTCAGTATGTGAAAATCAATTGTATTTATATTTACTGGCAAAAAATATTTGGAAAATGAAATTTAAAGAACAATGCCATAATCAAATTTTTAAAAACATATGAAATTATTTAGGAATAAATTTAACAAAGGGAGTGTAAGCCATTTACTTTGAAAGCCATAAACATTGCTGAACGTTATTAAAGAAGACCTAAGTAAGTGGCCTAAAATTAAAAAATAACAGGAGAATGAACAAATAACTTATGGTATTTATACAATGGAATACTACACAGCCATTGAAAGGAATAAATTGCTGCCACATGTCATAGCAAGAAACACAAGATCACACTAAAGAAGCTAGACACTAAAGAGTGTATGTGTAAATGTTTTGTATATAAAGTTCAAAAAAGGCAAAATTAAATTATGATGATAGACTTCATTAGAGTGGCTACTTTGGGGGGTAATGACTGGAATGGGGGCATGGGGGGGGGTTGTGTTTGCTGGTAATGTTCTATAACTTGATCTTGATCTTGAACTAGATACACAGTAAATACAGTTTTTTCACTTTGTAAAACTTCATGTAACTGTGACATTCAAGATTTGTGCACTTCAGTTATGCATGTTGTTCTTAAACTAAAAACTTAGAAAGGAAATACCATCTCTAGGCAATGAGCCCATGCAGAGAGCCCACATGGGGAGGCCACAGCCCAGCTGAGGTCCCACTGACAGATAGCATCCATTGCCGGACAAATGAGTGGAAATGTCTCTAGAGGATGCCTCAGCCTTCATGCAACGAAGGCAAACTGTTGCTGAGTTCCGCCCAAATACATGACCTACAGAAACCATGAGAGATAATAAAATGGTTGTTGTGGAGTGATTGTTTTGCAACAAAACTAATTGTAGGAACATCAGCTGGCAGTGCCACTAGCAGTGGTGAAAATGACTATTTCACTGTCACCTGTCCCTACAGCCAAAGTCACCATCTTCAAAAGTCTTTGCTGATTTGGTCACAGAAAAATAGTGCCTTACTTTATTCTATTTTGTTAAAGTTGAACTTTTCCTACATATAAATTAATTAATGGTGTTTTTCTTTGGGATTTCTAATAATTTATATCCATTGTCCATTTACCTTTTGGGAACTCTGTGCTTTAATTGACAATTTATGTGAATTCCTTCTGTAATAAAAAATTGAAAGGCCTTTTGTTTTTTTTTCAGACGGCAAAAAGTTGAAGAGTCAGACACAAATTCTTTATGAGACTCAGAACACTGAACATTTGGCCAATTGCAGTAGAGTAGCTTGTTTTCTCCTTCACTGATTTGCTGAATGGTGTTCAGCCCTTGATGTGGCCTTAGTTTAAAGCAGTAGACATGTCCCCAAGAGGATATTAAGCTAATGATAGGAGGCTCTGTGATTCTTAGAAATGAGAATAAGATGCTTTGCAGAGTATTTGGTGAACTCAGTAAATGACTTGAGCATAGGGAAAACTACTCAGTTGAGACTTTGACTTGATATTAAAATAGTATTCAGTGTTTCTTCATAAATTCTATTTAGGGCAGAGGAAAGCAAATGTGTGATAGAATCAGGAGCAGAGCTTTTTCTGTGAAATCTTAGGTTTCATCCTTAGAATTCATGCAAAGTTGTATTCCATTTTTTTCATGTTTGTATTAATATGAAACAAATTTTTTTGCCCCAAATCATTGAGAAAATTAGAACCTAAAGGGAGAAGTGTCATGCTTATTTATATTAAGCTTTTGGCATCCCAAGCACATTGCCATATCCACCTGAAGATACTTGTACCACAGTTTGAGAAGCACAGAATGGTTATGCTACACATCATAAATAGTACTATAATATGATTATATCTATTTTTTTATTCAGATATGTTATTGCAGTTATTAGCCTAAGAATAGCAAAACTGGACCCTCTTGCTTTTTGTTCACGTAATCTTTGTTCATTTATTCATTAATTGCTTTATTCAACAAGTATTTATTGTCCCCTCTGGACCAAGCACTGCTGTCATTGCCAAGATATGTAAATGGACTAATCAGATAAAAAGTCCCTCTTCTTGTGGAGTTTACATTCTAGTGGAGAAAGACAGACGATAAGCAATAAACATAATAAATAAGCAAATGTTAGTCATAGTGGAAACAAACAAAAAAAAAGAGTAGAGTGAAGCTATTGGAAGTTTGGAATGTGTGTGCCCTGGATGGAGGGGAGGTAGAATACAGTGATGAGGTGATTTGAGCAAATACTTGAAAGTCCTGAAGGAGAATGAGTGAGAGAAAAAGAGTAAAATAGGAAGCCAAAGGTATTTGGGGCCAGATCACATAAATCAATGTAAGGACTTTCACTCTGAGTGAAATAGGAAGCCGTTTTAGGGTTTTGAGCAGAAGAGTGACATGGTCTGATTTAACATTTCAGGAAGACTACACTGACTGCTGTGTCAGGGAGACATGTGCAGGAGCAGGAAAACCTGTCAGGAGTGTATTGAAATATTCCAAGCAAGAAATTATGGTAGCGTAGAACAAGATGGTGGGGAAGGGTCAGATTCTGGATATATATAAAGGTAGGTCAGACAAGATTTGCTTACAGATTTCATGTTGGAGAGAGAGAGAGAGAGAAGTCAAAAATGAGTTCAAGTTTTTTGGCCTGAGCAACTGGAAGATCAGCTAAGATGGGGAAGACAAAGGTGCTAGGGTAGGATCAGGAGTTCAGTTTTTAACATGTTGAGTTCAGGATGTCTATTAGACATCCTAGAAGAAATATGAAGTATAGAATTGGGTATACATGTCTGAAGTTTGAGGGGTCTGTACTTAAGATGTAATTTTGAAGTCACCTGAACATGCAAAGTCTTTAAAACCAGTAGACTGGAGTAAATTACCAAGGGAGTAAGTATAGAGAGAGGAGAAAACCAAGGACTAAATCCTGGGGCACTCCAAACAGGAGAAGGTTGGGAATAACAGGAAAAACTAACAAGGGAAAGTAAGAAAGAAAAAAATAGTGAGGTAGAGGGAAAATCAAGAGAAAGTGTTGTATTGGAAGTTAAACAAAGGAAGTTTCAAGAAAGAGGAAGTGAGTCCTTGAATGAGACCCAACAGCACTGTTTTATCTGTGAATTAAACATGGCCTCCAACTCCTTGTTTATCCTCCTTTCCTCTCCCCTATCCAGGTAAGAAGCACAGAGGTGAGCAAAATCATCTCAGTGGGATCCATCTAAAGGTAAGACAACCCAAGAAAATTTGGCCATACAAAAGAGATAGGATCCTAGCCTTCAGAATTTATTGCAAAATTTGGGGTTTATTTTATGGAAATCAAAAATAATTAAGTTGTGTGGAGAGATCATGCTACAGTCTTTTTAAGGCTACCCCTACTCTCTTAAGCATTTCTCTCATGTATGTGGTGTGAAAAAGTACAGAAGCCTACAAGGTCTTTCTTGAGGGAACAGAGGTAGTTAGATTAAGTAGAAACATTCTTCCATACCTGGTAGACCTACTTACTGAAAAGAGACTCCATGTGGGCCTTGTTTCCCACAAACACCTGTCTCCTGCAGTGTCAGGGAAGTGTGTAAAGCAAAACAATTTTTACTGTGTTCAAAGAAAATTTCTACACAACTCTGGATATGACTTGTGAAGGAGCCCTATTATCCAGGTGTGAACTTCATCTCCTTGGAGGAAAAATCCCTGGAGCTGGGATCAAAGGCTGAGTCTTATAGGGAACAATGAATTGTAGATGGCCTTACTCAGACCATTTAGCTTTGGTGAGCTCATGAGAGCAGGATGTGGAACAGCAGCAGTGGTGGTGATTTGGAATTCTTTCCCATACAGTGGGCTGAACTAGAGTCCTAGAGCACGATGGTCAGTTCTGGGAACCACACGAAATGAGGGAGAGTGGCAAACTAGGACAGCTTTGGAGTACCACTGACCATGGCAGCAACCCACATTGCTGAAGAATGATTGGAGGAATAGTCATGGGTTATTAATCTGGAATACACAGACATAAACTAAGTAAGGTGTCTATTTTATAGCTAGGTGCACATGTGCATTTTTCTGATTACCCACCAAAAAAAAACCCACCCAAAAACAAAAAAACAATGTACACCAAACAAAGGGTGTACTTGAGATACTTATCCAACTTAAGATAGAGATGTTGACAAGATTCCAGAAATCCTCTTCAAATATTGGAGAGCAACACCATATAAAAGGATTAGACTTAACTTGGGCAGTGTGTTCTAGCAGGGCAAAACAGATTTGGGTTCAAATGCTAGCTTTGCCACTAATTATGTGTCTTTTCACACTTAATTTAATCTCCCTGGTTGTCTATTTGTTTGTTTGTTTGTTTGTTTGTTTAAACTGGAAGATAATATTTATCTTTAGAGGGGTCATGACAATTGAAAGTAAAGTTTGTAAGACTTGGGGCATAGTAAACATTTGTGAAGTGGTAACTAATAATATTACCCTGTGTAACACCCGATACCTGAGTCAGGACCAATGGTTAAAAGCCATGAAGACATAGATTTGAACTCACATTTTGTTTTAATATAATAATTTGAACTATTTTTTAAATGGAATAAACTGTTATACATGGAACATCGTTCACAGTAGATCACATACTGGAACACAAATCAGCCCTCAACAAGTGCAGAACAATCAATATCATACTGTTCATATTTTCAGACCACAACACTGTGAAACTCAAAATCAATAACAAGAAAAAATTTGCAAAGACAGAAAATACTTTGAGATTAAAGAACATCCTACTAAAGAATGAATGGGTTAACCAAGAAATTAAAGAGGAAATTAAAAATTTCATGGAAGCCAATGAAAATAATAACATGACAGCCCAAAACCTCTGAGATGCAGCAAAGGCAGTTATAAGAGGGAAGAAAGATCTTCCTCCAAAGAAAGAAGATCTTCTTCCTAAAGAAAGAAGAAAGATCTCAGATACACAACCTAACCTTACAGCTTAAAGAGCAGGAGAAAGAAGAGCAAATAAAACCCAAAGCCAGCAGAAGATGGGAAATAATAAAGATTAGAGCGGGAATCAATGATATCAAAATAAAAAAAAAAAAACAAAACAGTAGAACAGTTCAGTGAAACCAGGGGCTGGTTCTTTGTAAGAATTAGCAAAATTGATAAACCCCTAGGCAGATTGATCAAAAAGAAGGAAAGGACCCAAATAAATAAAATCAAGAATGAAAGAGGAAAGATCACAACCAACACTGCAGAAATACAAACAATAATAAGAGAATATTATGAACAATTGTATGTCAAAAAATTGGGCAATCTGGAAGAAATGGACAAATTCCTAGAAATGTATACACTATCAAACTGAAACAAGAAGAAATAGAAAATTTGAACAGACCCATAACCAGTAAAGAAATTGAATTAGTAATCAAAAATCTCCTAAAAAGAGTCCAGGGCCAGATGGCCTTCCAGGGGACTTCTGCCAAACATTTAAACAAGAGTTAACACCTACTCTTTTGAAGCTGTTTCAAAAAATGAAAATGGGAGGAAAGGTTCCAAACTCATTCTATGACGTCAGCATTACCTTGATTCCAAAACAAGACAAAGACCCCACTAAATAGGAGAACTATAGACCAATTTCTCTGATGAACATTCCCTACCAAATTTGATGGAACCAGAAAAGACCCCAAATAGCCAAAGCAACTCTGAAAAAGAAAACCAAGGCTGGAGGCATCACAATTCCAGACTTCAAGCTGTATTACAAAGCTGTAATCATCAAGACAGTATGGTACTGGCCCAAAAACGGACACACAGATCAATGGAACAGAATAGAGAACCCAGAAATGGACTCACAAACATATGGCCAACTAATCTTTGACAAAGCAGGAAAGACTATCAAATGGAATAAACACAGTCACTTCAGCAAATGGTGTTGGGAAAACTGCATAGCGAGCAACATGAAGAACAATGAATCTGGACCACTTTCTTACACCATACAAAAAAATAAACTCAAAATGAATGAAAGACCTCAATGTAAAACAGGAAGTCATCAAAGTCCTAGAGAGAGAGCAGGCAAAAACCTCTTTGATCTTGGCCACAGCAACTTCGTAAACATGTATCTGGAAGCAAGGGGAACAAAAGCAAAAATGAACTATTGGGACCTCATCAAATTGAAAGCTTCTGCATGGCAAAGGAAACAGTCAGCAAAACTAAAAGGCATCTGATGGAATGGTAAAGATATTTGCAAATGACATATCAGATAAAGGGTTAGTATCTAAAACCTATAAAGAACTTATCAAACTCAATACCCAAAAAGCAAATAATCCAGTGAAGAAATGGGCAAAAGACATGAATAGACACTTCTCCAGAGAAGACATCCAGATGGCCAACCGACACATGAAAAAAAAATGTTCAACATCACTCATCATCAGGGAAATACAAATAAAAACCACAATGAGATACCACCTTACACCTGTCAGAATGGCTAATATTAACATCTCAGGCAACAACAGATGTTGGTGAGGATGCGGAGAAGGAGGATCTCTTTTGCATTGCTGATGGGAATGCAAGCTTGTGCAGCCACTCTGGAAAACAGTATGGAGGTTCCTCAAAAAATTAAAAATAGAACTACCCTACAACCCGGAAATTTGCACTACTAGGTATTTATCCAAGGGATACAGGTATGCTGTTTAGAAGGGACATATGCACCCCAATGTTTATAGAAGCACTAGCAACAATAGCCAAAGTATGGAAAGATCCCAGATGTCCATCGATGGATGATGAATGGATAAAGAAGATGTGGTGTATGTGTGTATATACACACACACACACACACACACACACACACACACACACACACACACACTAGAATATTGCTCGGCAATCAAAAAGAATGAAATCTTGTCATTTGCAACAATGTGATTGGAACTAGAGTGTATTATGCTAAGCAAAAGTAGTCAAAGACAAATATCATATGACTTCACTCATATGTGGAATTTAAGATACAAAACAGATGAACATAAGGGAAGGAAGCAAAAATAATAAAACAGGGAGGGGAATAAAACATAAGAGACTTTTTTAATGTTTATTTATTTTTGACAGAGAGAGACAGAGCATGAGCAGGGGAGGGACAGAGAGAGAGGGAGGCACAGAATTTGAAGCAGGCTCCAGGCTGTGAGTGGTCAGCACAGAGCCTGATGCGGGGCTTGAACTCGCTGACCATGAGATCATGACCTGAGCCGAAGTCTGAGGCTTAATCAACTGAGCCACCCAGGCATCCTAAATCATAAGAAATTCTTAAATACAGAGAAAAAACTGATGGTTGCTGATGGGGTGTTGGGTGGATGGATGGGCTAAATGGGCAAGGGGCATTGAGGAAGGCACTTGTTGGGATGAGCACTGGGTGTTGTATGTAAGTGATGAATCACTGGATGCTACTTCTGAAATCATTATTGCACTATATGCTAACTAATTTGGATGTAAATTAAAATAGATAGATAGATAGATAGATAGATAGATAGATAGATAGATAGATAGATAGAATAAACTGTTTTATGAGATTCAAAGCAACCATCTCTAAGATATTCATGTACAGACTAGATATCTACAGTTTTCAGAGATATTGTAAAATAATCATTGTTACTGCTAGGGCTAGAGTGGTTTAACTAAATGGTTTAGAGGTCTTTTCCAAAAGTAAAAATGCTATTGTAGGCTTCAGCCTCTGATACATGCCTCTTGTATTTATGATCAATGTTTCTTGCACTTCTATGTGCCACTTATACCCTAGAAATATCCTCATATTCTTCCGAAGACTGAAGTGATCATAAAGTGTTTCTAAACCATAAAGCATCATCTACATATAGGGGATTATTTTCTGAATTTAAACCCAGCAGTCCATATAATCTCTTACACTAGGTCTTCACTTCCTCCTGCAGATCCATATCCCTTCTTTTCAGTTAGAGAATTGGGAGCCACCCAAGCACAGATTATCTCAATAGGGCTTGTTTTGCATATTTAAAGTGTTCAACTCCATAAACTGAAGAGGTGAAATCATGGCTGTCTGTTGTGTCTGATTCATCCAGAGGCATTTTTTTTCTGTCTGCATCATTTAAATGGAAAATCTTTATTGACCAATTGTACCAAGTGAGTGCCAAGTCATTCTGCTTTGCCTCAGATCCCTGTCCTACTCATGAGATGGGTCTGAATGTATAATTTAGATTCTATCATAAAGAGGAGCAAATAGCCCAGATGAGAATAACCAGAGAGAATTAAATTAAGAGGGTATTAGAGATCCAAGCCTGGATGAACGGCCACTGATTTTTGTTGGATAATTAAGTAGACCAGTCAGCTAGGAAAATACTTTGATTCTAACTATTTGTGTAACCGATATGTAAGCCAATAGCCAGGACCATAGCTGAGTGGTATGGATAATCTCAGCAGCCCAGGCCTGCTCTGAGTGGCCCAGCTCTGACATGGCTAAGCATCTCTACAGTCTTGGCTTTGCTTCTCCAACTTCTGTGCCCTTCAGGGTCTTCAGCTGAAAAATGAAGATTGGAAAAGATGAATTAAAGGCACCTTCAATCTTCAATGCATGTTGTCTAGTTATTTCTACTCAAATTCCTGGATCTGATCTGAGCTATTGAAACATGCTAATCTAACCTTCTTATGATAAACAATCATAGAATATGGGCAATCGCCTCAGGCTTCAAACATTGGGGACCCCATATAAGGCAGTGGCTCAGAAAGACAGTCCTTAGCAAAAAGGAGAGCCATCTATATGCTATCACTTGAAGCTCTTCTAACTTCAGCCTGAGATCACTCTCTCCTTTTCCTCTGGTCCCCAAGGCAAAGCAGATGGACTAGTTCCCCTCTTCTAATTTTATGTGCTTGTCCTGTGTGTGATCTTCATACACCGCAGGTTTGCTTTCAAGCCTGTCTTTGATTTATAAGAAAGTCTTCTGGGTGGTAGTATGGAAATAAGGGACACATAATATGACTTGCTCTAAGCTCTACATGCCCCAGAGATAGCTCCAAATACCCAACTCTTAGAGACAATCAATCTTAGAAACAGTTCTCTTTTTCTAGGTATCACTTACTACCTCCTGACATTACATTATATATTTATTTGTCTATTTTCTGTCTCCCCCACTAGGATGTTAACTCCTTAAAGTCGTGGATGTTATCTCTCTTATTCACCAATACATATCCAGGGCTAAGAAATTATACAAAAAATTGTTACAGATTATAGGAGTATAGGATCCAAGGCCCTCTGTTTTCTCACTTTCTTTCGTCTGTCTTCCAAGTACTCCATGGAATACTAAAAACTGCCCACAGGTGTATCTTGTTCCTTCACAGAGAAGAAAACTTAAAACCAGAAATTTTTAGTGTTTGTCTAAGGCCACAAAGTCAGTTTATGGCAGACGCCGGAGGCTCTGCTCTTGGTATGCTTTCCACTCTGCCAAACCACCAAGAAGCTTTTACAAGCAGATAAATCCATTCCTCAGGGACACTTCCTATTTGTTTATGCATCAAACAGGAAATTCATTTCTTTGTAACATTTTTGTCACTGGTGCCCAGCCCAGAGCTCCAGATGTCCATCATTTCCAGTCTCATTTAAAGATCTGAGGTCACATGCCTTTCCTGAGTCCCCACCCAGGGCCATTTATTCCCCCAAAGGAGCTGGAGACCAACTGTTCCACTCTCTGCCCTCCCCCCATTGCCTCTGGCTCTCTTTGAGCCACCAGGGGACAGGGTGGATGATGGGGCAGAGCCTGAGGCAGTCCTGCTGATGAAGAAATCTCTCAGATTGCAAGTCCAGCTGTTAACACGAATGACAGTCAACCAGAAGGAATCCCAGAAACAGATGCCTCAAGCTCCCAGTTATAGTGACTAGGAAGGGGGTTCAGTGCCAGGACCCACAATTCAGTCTTTCCTTTGTTGAGGAAGCCTACAGCCTAAAGATCTGTCAAGAGTAGAGATCTTCATATCGTAAAAGTGCCAAAGACCCAAAAAGACCCCTTAAGAAGAGATGGCTTTCGACTGGGAGGAAGTGAGAGGGATGAAAGAAAGAGGATTGCTGGGTTTTTACCAAGCAAGCTGGTTCCTATTTAAAATATAAAAGATGAGAAATGTGGGCATGACAACAATGACTGTTGTGACTGTTTTAATTAGAGAAAAATCAATAATATGTGCCATGGATGAAAGATGGTTTGGCTGTGTTTACTTCCACCGCCTGTTGCTCGTAAACGTGCATGCACAGCCCTGTCAGTTCATCTCATGCAACCTCCATGTCCTTTGCTGATAGACCAACCAGGGTGGGAAGCAAGGAGACTGTCACAAGGAGCACTCTGGAGGGAAGAAGTAGAATGCCTCTCCTGCCACCCACTGGGAACCCTCCTCCCAATTTCCACTTTAAAGAGGTGATATACAGAGAAGAACTGTGAGTGAGGGGTAGGAAATGCAGAAGGAAAAAAGAAATCTTGGGAACAGAAAAAAATGAGAACAGTCAAAAAAGAACAAAACAACAGACTCACAGGCATTGCAGTGAGACTGCCACACACAATGGCTTGCTACTGCTTAGACATTTTGGAGCTCAACATAAGTATATGTTGGTCAAAAGAGATAATTGGGTTACTTATGGATGTGGTATTATGGTTGATTTTTATTTTCATCTTTATACTTTTTCTCCATTTTCCATTTTTTTCTATAATCAGCATGTATTATATTAGTCCCCCAAAATGGCTCTGCCACATATCAGCTGTGCTTTCTTGAGCAATGGTCTTAACCTCTTTGTGCCTTAGTTTTCTCATCTGCAGGATGTGCATTAATATACCATCCTAGTTTTTGTAATACCTATAAAGAGCCAACCACAATTTTAAGCATAGAGCAAATACTTAACAAATGGCCACTGTTGTCATAAAAAGGCATCTTATTTTTCAGTAAGCTAGGGAGAAGACTTAAGTTCACCAGAAGACCAAGCATGTCATCAGAAAGGCCTCCCTATCACTTTAGTCTTCCTTCCAACCTTTGCCACCGTATCAAACTTTACTTCCTAGGTGGTTTTTCTGAAAAGAATCAAAAGAAGCACCAGCTACCCATCCCTCACTCAGCATTGCTGAGTTTGGAAAGTGGGTCTGAATCTTCCAACGTACTGGCCCTGTGCTCGCAGTTGGAGAGTCTCCCCTTCACCACACACAGCTTTTCCCAGGCAAACCTCTACTAAGGTTTAGATCAGCCATCTCATTGTAGGCATTTGAATTCTTCAGTGCTCCCTCTGAACTTACGTCTTTTTTTGATCGGTGTCTCATTGAGAACATTGTCTCTTAGCCAGATAGACCAGTTCCCTGGGCCTCTTTTCTCCAAACAACACCAAGGGTTGGATGATGTAACATTACTTCCTCCTGGAATATTCTATGTAGTGGTCAAAGTTATTCTGTTTTTCTCTGAAAGCCAACATACTACTTCCCTCAAGTAGTGTTTTACACCTGTATTTTAAGGCTGATTTTTTACTATGTAAGATGCTATATATATTTATGAGTAATTTCATACATCATCAACATATGAGAGATGAAATGTTGGTCCTCATTGCCTTTCTAGGTGGGAGTATGTGAAGTCTGGTGACACAAAGACCTGACAGAAATAAAGCCAAGACCCCCTTCAGGTATGTCCGTGCAAAGTCAAGTGGAGATCCAGAACACAGAGGTATATGTATGTCACATTTCCTACAGGACTTGTTGTGACATATAGCCAGGAACCTTTTATTAAGCTCAGCATAGAAACTGAGATATACCCAATTTGTCTGACCGTAGGCAAAGCAGAAGGTTGTATTATAGTAAAAATATTACAACATAGTTCATTCTCCAAACAGCCCTCAGAATCTTTGCAAGCTCCTAGTGCCCAACACTGTAATGTTTCTTTGAAGCTATTCAGGGAAGCAACCTGAATGTGGTGATAGAAAAAAATTGGAGCATGTATTTTTCAAATAACAGAAAGCCAACTGCTCTCAAAATCAAGCTACTTCTTGATAAATACCACTTTAGAATTAGAACACAAGAAGTATTGCTAGTGAGGAAATAGTGGTTCGTTGTAAAATTTTAGAGGGTCAAGGGCATTTTTAATGATATAATAAAGATAATGTGTTTGGAGATGTATCCAAGTTTTAGGTCTAAAGTCTCTGCCAGGAAATAGAGAAGCCAGTGAAAGGTCTGGGCCTGAATTATAGGCTCATTATGATATACTCATCAAGGGGGCAAGTAGAAAGTTGAAGGACTCACACTTTGCCATTTCAAAACCTATTATAAAGCTATGGTGGTCAAAAAAGTGTGGTACTGGCACAAAGATAGACATATAGACCAATGGGATAGAATTGAGATTCTGTACATCTGTGGCCAGTTGATTTTTCAACAAGAGTGCCAAACCATTCAATAGGGAACTAGAATTTTCAACAAAGAGTGCTGGGACAGCTAGATATCCACATGCCATAAAATGAAGCTGGACCCCTACCTCAAATCATATACAAAATTTAACTCAAAAGGCGTCAAAAATCTCAATAGAAGAGCTAAAATTATCAAACCCATAGAAGAAATCATAGAGATAAATTTTAATGATGTTGGATAAGTCACTGGATTCTTATGACACCTCCAAAGCAGGAGCAAAAATAGATTGGCCTTATTCAATATTAAAATTTTGTGTATCAAAAGATATCAAGAAAGTGGAAAGAAAACCATATGCAAGAAAATACATGTATATCATGTATCTGATAAGGGTCCAGTATCCAGAATGTAAAAGTACATATAACTCTTAGAACCCAACAACAAAAAGACAAGCAATTCTATTCAAAAATGGGCAAAGCACTTGAATATATCTTTCTCCAGAGAAGATATACAAATGGCCAACAAGCACATGAAAGGATGTTCCAACATCACTAGTCGTTAGGAAGATGCAAATCAAACCACACTGAGATTCACACTCTCTAGGATGGTTGTAATAAAAAAGAAAATAAAAAAGAGCAATTGTGCACTGCCTGTGGGAATATAAGATGGTTCAGCCATTATGGAAAACAGTAGGGCAGTTCATCCAAAAGTGAAACAGAATTACCATAGTGGCCTAGCCATTCTACTCTTAGGTATATCCCCCAACGAACTGAATACACCGATTTTCAATTTGTTCTCAAACAAGTACTTGTGTATGAATGTTGATAGCAGCACTATTCACAATAGCCAACCCAAATGTTCATAACAGATGAAGGGATAAATGTATTATGGTATATGCATACAATGGAATATTAATTCAACTATAAAAAGAAGTGAAATACTGATACAAGCTACAATGTAGATGAACCTCAAAAAAACATTATACCAAATGAAAAAAGCCACACACAAACGGTTACATGGTGTATGAGTCTATTTATAGGACGTATCCAAAATAAGTGAATCCATAGAAGTAGAAAGTGGATTGGTCGTTTCCAGAGACTGGGGAGAGGAGGAAATGAGGATTAACTGCTTAATGGAAACAAAGTTTTATTCTGGGGTGATGAAAACGTTTTGGAACCAGGTAGAGGTGGTAGTTACACAACGTTGTGAATTGTTGACTCTAAAATGTTAATTTCATATTATGCAGATTTCACCTCAATAAAAAAATATAAATCCATTTGCAAGCAATAAAAACAAAAAACAAACAAACAAAAAAGAGGGCTGCTAGAATATGGCAGACTCAAGCCCCAAGTACCAATTCACATGGGTGGAGCTGTTCTTTGCCTGTCTTTCATTTGA
The DNA here is from genome assembly GCF_018350195.1 of Panthera tigris. Taxonomy (NCBI): domain Eukaryota; kingdom Metazoa; phylum Chordata; class Mammalia; order Carnivora; family Felidae; genus Panthera; species Panthera tigris. Next base: position 83,228,029 of record NC_056662.1, read on the forward strand.
GACAACCTCTGCTCTAGGCAGTTCCCACAAGGCCTCCCCTCCCAGCCAGCCAGACAGCAACTTTAAAGCTCGTCCCCTCCTCTCCGTCCCCCCACCCCCACCCCACTCCAACTCTCCACCCTGCCTTTAGGCTCCTAAAAACAAATATGCAGTCTCGGGGAGAGAGGGAGTGAGGTGGATCATTTTCTCATAATAGACCAAACCACCAGGGCCAGTGATACTGCTGTAAAAAATACTAAGGTTATAGGTTAAGGAACTGAGTGCTAGATATTTTTGTAATTGTGATGATTACAGGGCTGGCATTTTAAAAACAATTATTCCTTTTTTTTTTTTTTTTTTTTTTTTTTTAAGAAGCAAACCCACACACCTGACACTCATGTTCAGTTTTATATAACCCTTTCATCTCCCACCCCACTTGCTTCTCATGCCGTATATGGGAATGTGTCTGCTTGACAACATGTGCATAAATAATGTAAGGTCCGGATCTTGAGGTGCGCAAAAGTTTCCACAGCCCAGTCTTACTGCTCAGCTTGTTAATAATGTCGGCTAGTCGGGCCTTCCTACTGTTCCAAAAATTTCACTCCTGTGGCTTCTTGGCTGGGTCTGAGGAATCACTCTACGAGGTGAGTGAACTCATTGGTGTGTTGGTATTTGAACTGTGGTCAGACGGTGAAAAAAAAAATGGAGGGGTTAGTTCATAAAAGATATTCATTAATGATGCTCTTTTCCCTGTCTTCCTGAGTAGGGTATAAAACAAATCTGTTAACGTCCAAAATAAAAACAGAGGTGCTGAGGATTATTATTTTTACATGTCTTGCCTTAGGAAGAAATAAAAAGATACATGAAATGAAAGGATGCTTAAGACAATGTGGTGATTTTGTTCCAGAGAAACATTTGGGCCCTTTCCCTGGGAAAGGGGGTTAAAAGGTTGTCAGTGCTTTCTCCAGGGGCTTCGTCTGACAGTGAACATGTGTTTCCTCCCTTTAATCGACTCGCCAGTAGCCAGAAAGCTGCTTGTTTTCTGCAGAGGTTGTCAAAAATGATTTCAGTCTGGAGACGGTGAATGATAAAAGAGGTTTTCAAACACGGTTTTGCACTGTAGCATTCGCAGCCCCAGAGAGGAAAGATTGTATTACAATCGTGGTGCAAAGGGCCATGTTCCCCTGGCAAGAAAACAGAGCCTCCTTCAACCTGTTTGATGCGTCCCGGTGTCTCAGGGAGCTGGAAGGTACAGGGCAGGACTCCCATTAAGAGGATGGTCTGGAAAAGCGGGGCTGTGGAGCATCACGTGGAAGAGAAAAATCCAGAGCCTCTCCCCTCCCAGAGCTCCTTTCCACTGTCCCCATGTGTCTGCTGCAGTTTGAGAGCTGCTTTCAGAGCCAAGTGCAGGACAGACTTGCAAGAAGGGAGCAGCAGCGGGAGGAGAACGGCGGCCTCTCAACAGCGACAGGCTCTGCCATGGAAGCAGGCAGGGCGCCTGGGTGCCATCCGTATTTCCCACCCTGGATTTATGGGCATCGTAAGCCGGTATTGATGGGGTTTATGTTTAGAAAACTCAAGAGGTTAGTTATGCCTTTCCAAAACACATGACGCAACCTAAGCATGCAAAGAAAAACGAGGCCTGCCATTCTCTGACATTTCCATTTTCTCAAGCGGGGAAAAAATTAAAAGCTGTGGTCAGTTCAGCAGTCCCCTTTTTAAGTGCCCTCCTCGTTTCTATTTGATGCTTCTGGTACTCCACTTTTGGAAAGCCCAGTATGGTGAACTTGGAACTTAACAGATGGATGATAAACGCAGCCATGATTATTTGCATTTCAGGCATAAGATTCCATCCTTCACTTTACACACACAGAAGGATTCAGTGCAGAGTTACTTTGGCCAAAAGAAGCTTCCTGGAGCATGTATGATATTCAGTTTACAAAAATAAGATTTGATTTATCTGCACCTTTTCAGAAACGCATCAGTGATATAAATCAAAGTGTTGGGTACGACTACTCTTAACTTCCTGCTGAAGTCCCACACTGAAAAGGAAAAGCCTAGACCACAGTTCCCTAGAACCTGAGTCTGACAACCTGTTTCACCCAGGAGGTTTTCATTATTGTCTTCTTAATGAAATACATGGGCGTGATTTACATCTTTCCCCTCTGCCTGCATAGCCAGATTCCATAACATCTCCTGAGCAGTAGCTTGTCTTCTTTATTATTTCTGACATTATTTAAAATATTTTTAGCTCACCAGTGGCAAATATCCTTGCCACTGCAAAAAGATCAGGCTGATAGGTGGCTACTATATCCGGTAGCCCAGAAAACCAGAGAAAGGAGATGTGGGCAAGCTGAGTGCTGAACTGGCATTTTCATCTGATTCTGACTCTTTTCTAGCTATACAGTTTTATCACCACACAACTCATTCTCTGAATGTAATCAGGAAAGGAGTGTGGGTGGGGAGGGTCAGAGGCACCGCACAACAGGTGCTTGGAAAGAGCTGGGTAACACCTTTCAAACAGTCCTTCCAGGCTCCAATCATAAATATATTGCGGGTGCCAGCTTTCACCATCTGAACTAACGGCATATGCCATGAACTGAGTGGTATGACAGTCACAGGGAAGGACAAACTTTCAATGAGTAACATCCTCTGCAAAGTCTGAGCTGATGATCTTCCCGGTGCCAGCATATTTGGCCAATGTCAGAGCAATTTGGCTAAGTGGGCTCAATCCACTGCTTTCAGTCTATTGTGGTTCATAATCCCTATTCAGGATGGAGTGTGCTGCAGCCTAATGAATGTGGTAATGGAATCCTTGTGTATGTTTTTCCACAGCAGGGCGCAGATTAGCATAAGTGTCATATTCTGTGGGCTTGCCCACTCTTACTTCTCAGGCGTTGCGTATGCTGGGAATTTTTCAACTGGATAATAATAAGATGAATATGGCCCACATATGCAGGGAGAGCACACCATTTTTAGAAAGCAATCGGTAATAAATCTCACCTGGAGGTGCACTATGATAGATTAACTTTGCACTGTTGCTAAAAAATGTAATATTTTACACCAAGGATCCTGTAATCGGAGAAAGGAAGAATTAGATTGAATTTCATGCGGAGTTTTAAAGAATGTTGTCGTTTTTGAGCATGGCGTTGGGGAATACTTTATAGTTCTCCCAGTTTCCCATACTCGGAGCAAGTTCAAAGCTCTATCTGCACGTCACAGTTACTCAGAGTTGATGTTTTGTTCTCAGAGATGCCAAGTGGGAGAAAAAGACACTCTTGATGGGAAAATTTCATGGAAAGAAACAGGAGAGGGGGTGGGGAGATTGAAAAAGCGAGCTCACTTGCTTGTTCTACTTTAAAGATTAGAAGCTAAATGGAAAGGCAAGCTCCAAGGAAAATTTTCAAAAGGCATTTTCTTCCTATAGTCCTTTGAAGGGTATGCCTCAGTAAATACAAATGAGATTATTTAGAAGTTCCCTTAAGATAGGAATTAGACCTCATAGTGTTCATACCATTTCTAGAAAACCATTGTCAAACTTTCTGACTTTAAACAGTAAGTCATGGTCCCAGTAGTCTGTGACTTCAATAAAACTTCAGTAAAGCTTAAGATAAATGTAGAAGCTCCCAGCCTTCATCTCCCTTTCTGCTATCAGTGCAAAGGTGGTTTATTTAGTCTGAGTCGTTGGCCTCATCAGACCACGTGGATGAAATTCCAGATTTCTTATTCCAGTTGCTCTATGATTTGAGGCAGACAGCCAGTAGGTTAAGGAGAGAATGCCAAGTTAAGGATAAGAGAACTTCCAGTGAACCGAACCCCTTCATACCTCCTCGGGGAAGGGGGTGCTGCTTCTGAGAGTTCCCAAATTTATGACTTGTCCATGGTGTGCACACCACTTAAGTGGTGGTTTAGTATGACTAATCAGAGTGGTTTTCCTGGCACCCAGTTAGTATCAATATATATAGGCTGGGATAGCAAAGCATGTCTTGATGCTTTTAAGCATGGCGGCAGAGGACCAGCCTGAGCCTATTAATCGGCCTAAGGTAAGTACTGCTTCCATCTCATATTTTAATCTCCTCCTTTCTGCTGTGTTAAAGAAATTATATCTGTGGCTTAAATAACATTTAGAAACGAAATTGTTTGCCAAGTGAATGAGACAATCAAACCAGTCGTTTAGAGTTGGGGATTAAATATGAATCTCATTTACCTTTATTATCCGTGCATTTCTCGCTAATCATCATAACTCAGACTATTTAAACTTCATTGAAAATGTAGCCAGTAATGGAGTGCCATTAATATTTGTTTGTAATGATTCCAGCCTGAGCTGAGCAAACCTTAAGAAAGCCAGCCCATCTTCTCTTGTGTTTGGGAAGCAGGGAGAAACCAAGTTGGAGGATCTGGCCTGCCCTGCTTCAGTGGCTTCATGCACATTCAGATTACAATTGCCAACTTTCTTCCCAAGCATCTCTTCCTTGCAAAAGGGTATCAGTAGAACGAAGCTTTCCAAGAGAAAAATGCTCCGATGCCTGCCTCCATGTTGAAGTATCTTTAAGAGTCAGCTTTCCAGCAATAAATGCCACCAAGCTAGTTAACTGAGACCACCAACTGCAGAAGGATTTCCAGTTGGAAATTTCATGGAGGCAGGCTCCTCCCGCCCCCACCTTGAGCCCTTTTAATCTCATCACCCATTCCCTCCAATGTGGTAGGAAGAGACTGGGTGGCAAGTGTATTTAAGACTCCAAGGAAAAGGGCTGTAAAGTCAACCTTGGTAACTTAACTGAAACAGTATATGTGTAAATCCATCGAAAATCCCTGGCCTTTTACAACTCCTGTCCCAATGGAAATCAGATCATAGGACTGTTTACAAGAGACCACGATTCATTTGGATAAAGACCCATGACACCACAGCCCAGGATTATTTGAAATTTTAGTAACCTAAGCTTTAAAAATATTCTAAAAGCAAAATAATGAGGGGCAGGTAATTGCCACGAGCTAGTTACTTATGATATTTCATATATATAATCGGCGAACAATCTCCATAAATGTCAGCTCATGGCACTTTGGCAATCACTTGTAATTTTTATTGTTTAAAGAAATGTCAACATTTCCATTTTCCCCAACTTCAGTTAACCTGGGCCCTACCCACGGAAGAGTGCTTCACCCGGCCGTTTCAGAGTGTTCCACAGTTTCATAGCTGAGCCAGTCCTGGTTTACCTACAGTTTTGCTACTAAAAGAAAACAAAAACAAAAACAAAAAAACCAAGCATGAAATGTGTACAGAGGAGTTTAAATGTTAAAATGCAAGATGATAGATGCGTTCCTGATTTTCTGAACAAACAGATTTTATTCACATTTCAGTTAGTCATTTCATAAGCGTGGGAGAAATTTTCAGGAGATTCACAAATTTCTTTTGTTGATTTGTTCTTTTTTCAGTTCTTTTTTAGCCACTTGGAAATCATTACTCTGAACAAAGGAACTCCACCAAAAGACTCCTTAACAGTCCAAAGAGAAGAAAGAGGGCAGAAGGTTATGGTCAGGGTGGACAAGACCAGACCCCAAGTGGATCTGAAGCCCACCAGCACAGCCAAGGTGTTTCGCATTGCTCACTGCCTTCTCTGCACTCCGCCTCCAGCACCAGCGGCACAGGGGCCTCCTAAAGAGTCACCAAGTCCATTTATACTTTATGAATCAACTGGCATCAGTCCTGAGACCCTTACTAAAAACAGCTGCACCTAAGCAAGGTGTGTTTCCAACACCAGAAAGAGGCTTAAAAAAGTTGACACGAGAAAACAAGGGCTGCACTTCCCAACTCTGAGCCCAGGGTAAGCAAGGCTGTGGTGAAGGTGGGATCTGAGAAGCAAGAGATGTGGAGGAGGGATCTGAATTCTCAGGGATTAAAGGAATCAGTGGGTAGAGAGAAGCAAAGGAGGATGGGCACAACACAGGCAGCAGTAGCAGCCTCCCTTTGCAGGGTAAGGCGGGGCAACTGTGGTCTGAACAGTGGAAAAGAGGCCTGTTGGGAAAGTGGACAGCAGGACTGCTCCCTGAGTTGGGCTGTCTCCAAATACAGCCAGAATGGAGATCAAAATCCCTGCTTTCCAGAGCCTATTTACTCTGCCTGGTTTACCCCACCCTCTTTTCCTTGACTTTTCCAATTTAGGGAACCTCATTGTTGGGGTCTTCTCCATTAGTGTTCTCTAGTCAAAACAGATTTCATCTTTGAATCAAAAGGGTTTTGGTATGGAGCTTCAAAGCAGATAAAAGGATAGCAGATGGGGGCAGTGTGAAAAGAGAAGAGATAAAAAAAATATATAAAAAGACCGTCAGTGAATGAGAGTGAAAAAAAATTCTCACCTGCTAGCAATTCAATGAGGGGGAAGAAAGATTATTTGAGAAAGGGAAGACATCAACACTTACTTGGCTAAATCCAACCAAAAACAGAAATATTACTGGGGTGCCTGGGTGGTTCAGTCGGTTAAGTGTCTGACTTAGGCTCAGGTCATGATCTCACAGTTCGTGGGTTTGAGCCCCACATCGGGCTCTTTGCTGTCAATGCGGAGCCTGCTTCGGATCCTCTGTCTCCCTCTTCGTCTGTCCCTTCCCCACTTGGCTCTCTCTGTCTCAAAAATAAACATTAAAAAAATTTTTTTTTTATTGAAGCTTAAAGGGGGAATAAATTGAAATGTGCTCTAAGATTAATTTGGTACCATGTTTAGATTATTTTGGGTGTTCTGAATTTAAAGTAATAGTCTATAGGGGCGCCTGGGTGGCTCAGTCTGTTAGGTGGCTGACTTCGGCTCAGGTCATGATCTCACGGTCCGTGAGTTCGAGCCCCACATCGGGCTCTGTGCTGACTGCTCAGAGCCTGGAGCCTGTTTCAGATTCTGTGTCTCCCTCTCTCTCTGACCCTCCCTCGTTCATGCTCTCTCTCTGTCTCAAAAATAAATAAATGTTAAAAAAAAATTAAAAAAAAATAAAGTAATAGTCTATAAAAACCTTACTTACACTTTTAAAAATCAGGTGTAGCTTTTGAAGGGAATTTTGCAGGGTTTTTATTTTCTTGTTTTTGTTTTTGGGTTTTTTTTTTTTTTTTTGAAAGTTGAAAATAAATTCCTTAACATTATTTTGTCTTTGTAAGGTGGGATTTCCTGTCTGCCACCCCTCACTCTTTAGAACTATTATTCACTGTATTTAGAGAAGCACAGATTTGAGCAGTTTCATTCAGGTCTAAAAAAATAGAAGCATCATGAGAAAACAGTCTCCTTGTGTCCCTGTTTGGAATGAACGCCATAAGATGAAAATTCTCTAGACGGACATCATTAGCCCCCTAGTTAAGATTAACATTGTATCCCTCTTCCATAGCCTGTGATGACAGAATGAGCCAAGGAAAGAAAGGCATTTAAAATGAGTGATAGAATGAATGAAACTTACTAGTAACAAAGAGCTTAGTAATGGAGGGGCAAATGAATTTTCACTGAGGCATGAACCAATAGTCCATGGGTTGCTTCTTAAGTTCGTGTTTAGCCCCACATGGGGCTCTGTGCTGACAGCTCAGAGCCTGAAGCCTACTTCAGATTCTGTGTCTCCCTCTCTCTCTCTCTGCCCCTCCCCTGCTAGTGCTCTGTCTCTCTCTCTTCTCTCTCTCTCTCTCAAAAATAAATAAACATTAAAAAAAATTTAAGTTCGTGTTTGTTTGGAGAAGATATGACACTTGGATCCTGAACTGGGGTAGTACCAAATTTTGAAAGCAAATGGTACTTTCTATTTTAGACAGACATTATCTCAAAACTTCTTTTTATTAGTAAAACACAGCATGTCTGTATTCTACTCTGGTAACAGTTTTTAGTCTTCCTGTATCAATGCTTTCAGTCTTAAACCACTCTATTCCTTTTTGGAGTGCAACTGAAACATAAGTACTAATTTATAAAATCATTGAAAGAACATGCTAGTGAAGTTCAAGAAACAGAAAAGATGTATTCTAGAATATTATATATGTTTTTGGATCAACTTGTAATTTTCTGAAATATTGCCACAGGCTTTTAGTGGATCAAACAACAAACATAAATGGCAGTTCAGTAAATGTACATGTTAGTTGAAAAACATTTTTTCATCAAGCCACAATATATTTGGCATTTTTCAACTCTTTGTGAACACAGTTATGATCCATCTATCTCTTTTCATCTCTCTTATCCTAGAAGGTTATTCTGGTTTTATTATATTTTTACCACTATTATAATGATATGACATCAACCCTAGATTGTGTGCTCTGATTATTTTACATACGTTTCCTGTCAGGATAGGGCACTTTTAACTTCAGTAACAAATGATTGCCAATCTCAGTGGTTTGACACAGGTTTATTTCTTGCTCATGCTGCATTTCCAATGTAGGTTGGTAGGGAAGCTTAGCTTCCTCTAATCACCCAGGGACTCGGGCTGTTAGAGACCCCATCTCAAAACCTGTTTTGGGGAAAATTATGCACTGGCTCTTTAAGCTTTGCCCAAGACCTAATATATATCACTAGCATGCACATTTCATGGGCAAAGCAAGTCACATGAGCACCTAACTTCAAAGGGCCAGGGAAATGAAACCCCTTCCATATACCTAAAAGACAAACTGGATAATTTGCAAACAGTATTAATATCTATCCTCTTTCTTCTTCTTCTTACCCCCAACTAGATTAAACTTTTCTGAAAGCCAAAGACCAAGACATACTTCACCTGAAATTTGTGTAGCACAGTGCTTCACAAGACACATATTATTCATTAACTATTATAATGTGAATAAAAAGCAAAAGGCATGATAATTTTGAAGATCAAAGCACTATAGCCACCATATAAATCATTGTATGTTTATTAGGTGCTTACTGAGCACAATAACAGCTATAATTTTCCAAGCCCCTGATACAGAGAGGATACTAAACTAGTCACGTTACGTACATTTTCCCTAACATACACATACTATATAAGTACACAACTACAAAAGGGAATTTTTCTTACTCCAGTTGAAGACTGCGTTATTGAGAGATTAACTTGCCCAAAGACACTGAAGAGGGTAGCAGAGGTGTGATAAGAACCTGTGTGTGCCAGACTGCTATGGCCCTGCTTTAGCCACTCTGGTACTCTCAAGAGTGGAACATTAGCTTCGTTGCATCCCATCAATCTGCTACCCCTGGGTCTATGCACTTCCTGTTACCTCTACCTGGAAATCTGATCTCCCCATAGGGCCTTTTCCCTGTATTTTCAAGTCTTTGCTCAAATCCTAGGCCCTGTCTGACCACCTTACCTAAGTGTTCAGAACTACTCCCCCTAGCCAAACCCTGCGTTTCCTGTCCCTGTCTCCTGCCTTATTCTGCTCCAAAGTCTTGTCACCATCTGGCAGTCTATATATTTTTACTTACTCATTTTGTTCTCCATCACTTTCCTCGACTGGAACTTAACAAGAACAGGGATTTTGGTCTGTTTTATTTGCTGCTGTATGCCTGACTCTCTGTACACATAGCACATACTCAATAAACACCAAATGGATGGGTTAAGTGAATGATACAATCACACCTCGTACTATACAAGATGGTTTTAGATGAAATAGAAGCATTTATAATTTATAGTAATTTATAGTGTGTGTTAGAGAAACTTGAACTAGCACATCAAACCATACTTTTGAAGATATTGTTAGTGGAGATATCAAGTTATCTTTTTAAAGAGATATTTAAATGCTGTGTATCTTAGCTTGGCTAGAGGTTATAGAGTGAAATTCATTCATTCATTGAGCAGTACACTTAGGATCAGTTCATTTTACTTTATGTTATTACTAAATTTAAAAATAGGAGCATTCAAAACAACAACAAATCTGTAAGCAAAGAAAGCCAAAATAAAAATATCAAGTATTTGATACTTTGGGCAGTAGTCAGATATAACAAAAATCACAGTGATAGACTTTGGTAACCGCATTGCTAGATCTTGCTGTGTCTCAGCAAGGGACTCCCAATTTTGAAGGGAAGGGGAAATAGACAAATAATATATTGTCACACAAGACGTTTGTCATTTGAGTGATTCTCACAGAGCTATGTGATCTCAGAGGAGGAGAAGAATCTTGTAGAGTGCGTGGGTGACAGGAGTTGGTCCTCAAAGACTGGGCAAGGCACAGAGGAGTAGTCACCACCAAGGGAGCATTTCCTTATTGGTCCTCAAGTCGAATGCTGAGGTAGACCTGGGAAGTCACTGTTTCAGAACCAGCTCTTACATTCAACTCTTAAGCCTGTGCCTTAGCAGGCTCCCAGAGGAAATGGAGAATAACAGCTCCTTTCTTCTTCTCGCCGAATACCTGAAATCTGGTTGCCATGTGTCCCACCTTCTCTGTTCTGAAGCTGGGGCCATGGGCAGCCCTTTCTTCCTGGGGGGAGCCTCCCTTTGGACAGTGAAGTTTGTGGAGCCTTCACCTGCCTGCTAGCAAGGCAGCTCAGGGAAGAACACTCTGGTTGCCAGCACCATTTCTGGCCTCTAGTTCCTGCAGAGAAAGCCACAGGACATAGGACAGTCACTAAGGCAAAACAGAAATTGCACCTTAACAAGGAACACAAAGTAAATTCCTCCTCCCGTGACTGTTTCCCTTCTAACGAGCAGCACCTCCTGGTTCACCAACTGTGGGGCCCAGAGGGCTGCAGGGGGAAACTGATTGGGAAAGACACATTTTTGCCATGCAGAGCCATTCACCGGGGAATTGGCCTCAGCACAAACACCCCCTTCTACACAGATCCATCAAAGGCTCCAGAGCCAACATCTTCATATTTAATTTGCACAACCCTGGCAAGTTATTGACAAAATCATCATCATCATCATCATCATCATCATCATCATCATCATCATCAAGTATTTCCCTGGAGAATGTCTTAGTTTGTGTCCAATTCAAACTACATACTCAGATTTGGCGACTGGCTCGATCCTCCAAATGGCTTTGTGCTTCTTGGCTGACTTGTCACCAGGGGAGGAAACCGCTGGCAGGGCAAGTGAAGAGCATCATGACTCACCCTCCGAGGTCAGCCCTTTGAAGCCAACTCCCTCCACCACCTACCCACATGCACCTTCTGCCACACTGGTCTCCTTTCATCTTGGTTCAAATCTCGAAGAGGAGAAAGAGCAACCTTCAAATATGTTTATGGAGAAAATACAAGCTCATTAAGAAAAAGGAGGGAGGGAAATCTTGTTACCCTTGCAGCCACCTGCAAGTTACTCAGGTTTAATCATTTGGAGGGAAAGAAAGCAATTTAGAGGGAAAAAAAGAAAAAAGACAAAGGACAAGGCCAGCATTTTGCCGTCTCCGTTTTAGGATGAAATTCCTTCATTCTGATGCAAGCCAATAACCCTTGGACTGTACTTCTTAAAATTACCAATGCGTTAAGCTCTCTGGCAAGATTTTCAACCTTGTCTCACATTCTGTTTACATACATCCAAGGAAGCCTATCATAACTGACCTGAAAGGCCCAAGTTTGCTAGAACATGTGTCTTTCCAGGGAGGTTTTGTTGCCCTGGGCACCAGAAAGTGTTCTTTATCACACTTCCTCCATGAAGTCTGCCTCAGAGCCAGAACAGTACAAGACCCCCAAGTGTATCTGTTTCTCCCCAACAGAAGACACCTTGAGGACAAAGACAACACTGTTGTGTCCATTATGGGCTCAGCATCAACCAGTGATAAGACCTCATGGAAGGGCCATTTTATAGATTCAAAGGATGATGGTACATCATGGCTCTGATGGATTTTTATGCAGCGCATCCACTCAGCCCTCCTGTTGAACCAGTCCTTGCATACAAGGCCATTTAACAGAACCAGGGAATGCCAAGTCCAGCAGTCACCTCAGATTTTAAAACTCAGTACAGACCTGCCAACAGTGAATTCCCTCTACCTCTCTTTCACCATTAAGCACCAGAATTACCTTCAAGAAATTTCTAAAAACCCATTTTCCCTCAGAAGCTCACCCTCATTAACCTTACCTCCTATCTTCACTTTTTCTCTAAGCCCCAGGTTACTTTGCACATTTTGGCATTATTCTTTGTAATTATTCTCTAGTCATTTCACGACATTAAGTGAGATGATCCATATTAAAATGCTGTGTAAACCATAATACACTCTCTAAAGGCATATTACTTTTATTATTGAGCCTTGAATTAAAGGAGTATGCCTTCATTATTAGAATTAAAACAGTGCCCCACACAGAGCAGGATTATAGAAAACACTCGCATACTAACTAGCCAATCTTGGGCAGTGGAGACAAGCCAGCATACAAACGACCCGAGCAGCTGTACCTGGGGTCAGACTTGTGATTCAGTTAGTAAAGACGTCTCTGAGGTCAGCCAACATGGGTATAAATTCTGGAGCTATCCCTTCCTGCTTAGTGAACTTAAGACAAGTTATTTAATATTTCTAAGCCTCGGTTTACTCATCTGTGAAATGGGAGTGACGACAATGTCTACCTCATGGAACATTGTGAGGAGTTAGTGTAAAGAACCTGATGAATAGTAGGCACTCAGAAATGAAATCATAACTATTCCCATGATTACTAGAGACAAATATCACATGCCTCAGGTGCCCTACTGCCTTTTCTGCAGATTTTCATACCATCAGTCACCTTTGCTAGAAGCTAAGGAAAATTATAAGTATGCCTGAGTACCTCTGAAAAAAGTGGGACACACACCCCCTGTATGCACACTGAAGGCAGAAGGTAAGCCTCTCTTGCTGCTCTCTGAGCCAGGTGTCGACAGCTCTGCACTCACCATGGCAAAATGAAACATTATAGATACAGAAGAAAGGCCAGAGTGCCATCAGTTAAAATATTAATGGAGGTCACTTCTGAGTAAAGAAATTATGAGAGTACTTGTCTGGATTCTAAGTTGCAGGCAAGGGGCGACCGGATGGCTCAGTCAATTAAGCATCCGACTTCGGCTCAGGTCATGATTCCCCTGTTCGTGAGTTTGAGCCCCGTGTCAGGCTCTGTGCTGACAGCTCAGAGCCTGGAACCTGCTTCGGATCCTATGTCTCCCTCTCTCTGCCCCTCCCCTGCTTGTGCTCTGTCTCTGTTTCTGTGTCTCTCAAAAGTAAAATAAACATTAAAAAAACAACATTTAAAAAAAAAAAAAAAACTAACCGGCAAGCAACAAAAACCTTCTTTGCTTAAGTAGAAAAAGAATTTACTGAATTAGGGAGTCCACTGGGGAGCCCACGGAAACAATGGGGAGTCTGAGGAACAAGCCTGAGAAACAGACAGACACAAGGGAATCTCACAGCAGCCAGGACCGCAGCCTAAGTCCTACCACAGGATCACAGGGTGAGAACCTCACTGCCCCTGCCCTCTGGGTGTCCCAACAGGTATCGTGGCCCCTGCCAATACTGGACCCACCCACACCCCGTTGCTCCAGGCACCAGAGAACAGACCTGTCGGCTCCCACCCGGATCAGTTCCTTACTGTGCTGGCTTCAGTGTCACTTGGTTCAGATTCAGACACCTGACCAGGATATGCATCTACTGGCACCATGGGTATACGCCTCATCCCCACTGGGCTCTTGAAGAGACTCACACTGTGAAGCAGCTTCCAAAAAATGACTTCAAAACCTGGGCAAAGAGTGGCAAGTATTTTCTATAGTACAAGTGCTCTTTAAGGTTCTTTTCCTCTCTATTTACCATGTGTATGTACACATATGTATTTTACATACAGTAGCAATGCACTTTGTTTTTAAAGATACAACTTGCATTTTTCGGGTATTTTTAAGTCTTTCCACACATCATTCAAAATCTATGAAACTTTCAAAGGATAAAGGAGAAACAGTCAAAGGAGCAGCTGAGAGGCCAGTGAGTGGGGCACTCGGGGCGTATGTATATTTGGATTTTAAGATGTAGCGAGAATGAAATGATCAAGAGACCAAATTGAAAAACTATGTTTGACACCTTTTTTCCTTCCCCTGCTCTGAAAGCAGGGGGATATCTAATTGCTTCTGTTTCCTCCAATAATAATCCCATAAATAACAAAAAGGCCTAGTGTGGCTCTATTCCCTCAGTATCAGATAACTATCTTGACTGTTTATGCAGTCGACGCATTAATTTTAGTGCGGGTTGGCTTTTTACTTCTTTGAAAGGAGCCTCGGACAAATCCTCTTTGAGCTTTGCATTGAGCTCGGCTTTGCAGCCAAAATAAATTAGTAAAGTCTAGAACTTTGTTTTCAGAGTTTGTCAAGTTCTTTCCAGTGAAGTCTTTCCTCCTGTTCCAGATGTTGCGGTTTTCTTGACTTCAGCTTCTATTTTCCTGCCACATGAAAATGCCAACGTCTCATTTGGGAGATCTCACGGAGAGCCAGAGAATGGTGGACGCAGCTCATCTCCTCAAAGATGACCAGGTATGATTTAAATACAGGTACTGCTTCAGCACTTGGGGCTGAATTCTTACATAGGTACATTAACTTCTCAGAACCCTTTCTTCTGATAACGGTCCTTACGTAAACTTGGTTTATTTTATGTTCTGCAGGGGCAGAGTGAGGTGAAGAATTGGGGGCAAATTGGGAATTATTCTATTACAATAAAAATATTCCAGATCGTTGGACAAATGATAGTTTGAGGCTTGAGCTATTCAGGGAATGGTCTCAGTTTTCCACTTCTCTGTGTATCAGTAACACGGACAAAAGCATGTGCACAGCCAATAAGATCAGAACCAACTCAGCCAACCCAGTGACGTGTTTTAGCTACAAGACTGGTTTGTGGTGTGTAATCAGAGACACAGTCTTACTGCCTCAAAGTATGGTCACTATGTCCTTACATTAATATGACCAGTTAACCAAGAGCATATAAAGAAATTTGGATTTCTCTGTGCTCCCTTGAAAATGTCAGACATGATCTTGTTTTCCACTGGGACATATACAAAATGTAACTTGAGAAGAAGTAAATTATTGAATGAGCGTTGGTGAATTTGTTCAAAGAGCAAATTTCTTTGAAGTCTGGCTTTTTCTAGTTTGATATTCTGTGACTTTTAAATTTGATTTACTTTCCATATATCTATAAACTTATTCCATAAATGTATTTTATAAATTTATATTTACATATAGATACATACACATATATGTCTGTCTTTGACCTTTGTAGAATTGTTCGTGAACCATCTGTGCTTTGATATCCTGAATGTACTCATGTCAGCCTTATTTTTATCATTAAGCTAGATTATTAGAGTTTTTAATCCTCTTCAAGGATTGAGGATTGTGTTTTGAAGACCACCACCTGCAAGCCTTTTAGGAGGTGCCATTGGTACTCTTTCTGACATTTTAATAAATAGGAAAATAAATGCTGCCCACCAAATTGTCTAATGTCAACACTTACCTCATCCAAAATGAGTGAGTCAGTTTTAATAGATTTACAGTATGTGCTGAGTACCTACAATTTTTTCAGCACGAACATATGCAACTTCTTTTCTCCCCAGACTTCAGTCTTCAAAACTATAACTCACCTCATTTCTCTGTGCCTCAGCTTCCTTATCTGTACTGTAAGGAAGGTAAATTTAATGATGCTAAAATTATCTTTCAGTTACAAGTTTCTATGATCAGGAATTTCTCTGAATTTTAGTTTCTTCATCTGTAAAAGAAGAAGGTCGATTCCACGTGTGATTGATACCATGCAGTATTTGTCTTTCTGTGTCTGGCTTATCTCACTTAGCACAGTGCCCTCCAGGTCCATCCAAGTTGTCACATATGGCAATATTTCCTTCTTTCTCGTGGATGAATAATATTCCTATGTGTGTTTGTGTGTGTATATGTGTGTGTGTTTATACATCTTTGTTCATTCCTTAGTTGATGGACAAACGCTGCATGGTGTCACTTATGTGTAGAATCTGAAGAAAGAAAAAGTGAAACTTACAAACAGTACAAAGGTAGTTTCCAGGGGCTGGAGGTGGGAGTGGAGGAAATAGGGAGCGTTTGGTAAAAGGGTACAAACTTTCAGCTTTATGATGAATAAGGTCTGAGGATCTAATGTAAAACATGAGGACTACAGTTTATAATGCTATATTATATCATTGAAAATTACTAGACCAGTGGTAGGTAGATGGGAGAAATCCTTTCACCATGAATACATGTATCTAGTCATCATGATGTACACTTTAAATATCTTGCAATATTATTTGTCAAACGTCAATAAATCTAACAGAAAAATGAGTATATTTTTAGAAACTTTTAAAGCAGGAAGTTGAACTATGTGGGGATTTGGTTTTCTTTGAATTATTATGAAAGTAATATGTGCTTGTTTTAAAAACTCAAAGAGCACAATATTTCGTGAAATAAAATGGTAGTTTCCCTCATTTCTCCTACTTTATCCACCTCCCAACCTACGCCCCAGAGATAACCACTGTTCAAAAAAATTTTTTATCATTCCAAACATTGCTTGGGCTTAGTCAAACATTTTATATTATACTTTAAAAAGGAAATGAAATTTTATAGTACCGTTTCTGACTTTTTTAAAACAAGGTATGATGAACCCTTTGTCTTGACAATACATGTAGGCATACCTTTTTAATAGCTATATAGTGTTCCATTAAATGGCTGTGTATAATTTTAATTCATCTTCTATTGAAAATATTTAAATTGTTGCTATGGTCTGAATGTCTGTGTGCCCCCAAATTTATATGTTGAAAACCTAAATGCCCAAGGCGATGGTATTAGGAGGTGGGGAGCCTCCTTGGGGGAAGTGATTAGGTCATAAGAGAACCCTTATGGATGGGATTCATGCTTTTTTAAAAAAAGACCTCAGAGATGAGGATATGATGAGTACAGTTAGAAGTCTGTGACCCAGAGGAGGTCCCTCCTTCAACCATGCTGACACTGTGATCTTGAACTTCCAGCCTCCAGAACTATAAGAAATAAATTTATATTGTTTATAAGCCACTCAATCTGTGATCTTTTGCCATAGCAGCCCAGTCAGGCTAAAGCAATTGTTTATCTATTTTGTACTTGAAATTGAAGATTTCTAAAATTCCTTTCAGTGTTAAGATTCTGTAGTCACATACCTATTGATTAGTTTCCTTCATTTCCTGCATTTATTCAACAAATATTTATGAGGATGTATCATGTGGCAGGAACTAGTTTTCACAACTCTACATGAATGAATTATGAACAACCAATTTGAACATGCTGGGTTTAGTGTATTTCCTATATAAGCAGGCTCAAGTTCCAGTGGATGCCTTCTTAGCAGTAGCCAGGGAAGAAAAAAATAGACAGTGGATAACAGCGAGATACCCAGAAGTCACAACCACTCTTGGTCTACTCTGGATGGGTGGGCATTTATTGTTTCTTAAAGAAATTGTAGAGGACCTTCTGTAATCTTCCATCTAGTGTCTAAACATCTTAACTCTCCTTACCAAAATAGTTCAAAATCTTAATTTTGCCACTGAATTATATAATTATATATAATTATATAATTATATATAAATTATAAGATACTTATAATTCTTATTAGTAAATAAGAATGAGACCTATCTATTACAGAGTTGTTGCTCACGATGTAGCGGTACCAAGTGCTTTACATGTGTTTTCTCTAATCCTTATAACTCCTGCAATAGATACCATTGTTCCCATTGTTCAAAGTAGGAGAAAGTAGGGAAGCCAGTATTCCTCCGTCATCCATTTTCTCCTCACTGGGTTGTCCCAAAGCTGCTTCAAGTGTACCAAACAAACACAAACTTTCTGTAAAGCCTTAGCCAGAGATAAAAACAGGAAACCTGAAGGGCTTTAGATAGGGAGCAACCTCAGAAAAGATCCATGGTTGGATTAATATTTCATATTCTTTGAAAACTATTAAACGACCACCAACTCCTCCCTCCAGCCTCAAGCCCTTGGAGAACCTCGGGTGGAGATGTTCTCACTTGCTGCTTTAGCACGTGATTCGAAATGTTGGCCTTCAGGCTGCTGGCTTTCAGGCTGCTGGTTTTGCTTTGCGTTCATGGAGCAACTCCTTGCTGTTAAGAAGTGAAGAGGTTCCCTCTACCAACCCGATTATAGAACAGCATCCCACGCCATCCTCTGCCGTAAATGCATTTCCCTAAAGTGCCAGTCAACACTCAATTATCCACACGAGGATTAGCCATGTCAGAATTGTCTCCTGCTAATTCTTAATCCCCAAATGAATTTCTCCTGCTGCCCAGGGTGGCCTTTCCTGCCAGCCATGAGTGTCTGTTCAGAAAGTGAAGCTAATATTGACAATAACTTGCGTAGGGTCTAATTAAAGGGCGTGAATCTGCTGCCAAAATTTTTTTAAAATTAAAAAATATGATACCTCCCCAGGCCAAACAACAATGATTTGGGGATTATCTGTTGCGTAGGGTTTTCTGTACTACCACTCCCTCCCACTGGCATGTAGAATTGAGAACTGGCTGCCCAACATGTTTTCCATGTCTGTGTTAAGACTGAAGCTGTTGATTAGCAAAGGACTGTTGTCAAAGCACATGTCAAACTTGGGAATTATCATATTTTCTTACAACAAGTTCTACAGCTGCTCTTCTATGGCTCATTTGTCTCTAAAACTTGGGAAATAATTGCTTTCAGTCAAGAGTTTACAAGGGCAAAACTAACTATTGGAGTCCGAATGATTAGATACTTTGCATTTTCTAGACGATAATCAATTCATGACCTGAAGGGAATGTTAGGTCTTCTAAAGCCATAGCCAGCCCTTCTTTTATGAACACATTATATAACTAATGGAACCAGATCCTTCGATGCTAAATTGCCCCAAACCCTCCTCAGGAGAATGTTCTGGTGAAGACAGAAATTGTCAACATAGTGCCCGCCAAAATTCCCCAGATCTGAACCCTTGCATTTTCTAAGGCAAAACAAACAAAACAACAAAAACAAAACCAAAAATAAAAAACATGAACTGTTCTAGCTCAAGAAGAAATTCTCAGGTCCCCGAGAGTGATAATAAGTTCCCGGGGCAAAGAGTGCCTTGCAGTGCTGCCAGGCCTTCCTAACGAAGAGAGAGGTTCCAGTCCTTGTGAAAGCAAGTAGTCCAGTGCAAGGAGAAGATGCCGAGCTTCATTTCCATCTCTTGTGCGATCTTTAGGACCAAAATTTGTATTCTACTTTTATAGCAAGTAGTGTTTATGTTAACTGGAAATTGCTTTTGCTCTTAAATTTTTCACTTAAAGTGATGCCCTGAGGTGATTCACAACATTTATCCTATAGTTTCCCATACCACCTGGAGTACAGCCTCACTTATCCCCTGGGGGTCTGAGGACCCAAAGTCATGAAGCAGAACTCTTAAAAAAAAGAAAAAAGAAAAAAAAACCCTTTCTGATGGTGAGTTCACACATCAACTTGGGCAGCGGAGATGATATCGCTAAACCCCAAGGCAGGCACGGACATGGGTGCCAGCATCCTGATTTCCTGGCTCTCAGCTATAGAGAAGGCAAGATTTCTTTTTCTTTTTTTAAAGTTTATTTATTTTAAGAGAGAGAGAGAGAGTGGGGGAGGGGCAGAGAGAGGGAGAAAGAGAATCCCAAGTGGGCCCGACCCTAGGACAGTGAGATCACGACCTGAGCGACATCAAGAGTTGGACGTTTAACTGAGCCACCCAGGCACCCCTGGGAGGCAAGATTTCTGATTGTTTCTTTTACTGAAGACTGTCTAGGGTACCAAAAGATTATTTTGCCCATCCTACTTATAGACTCTAAGACCCCCTATAGACTTATAGACTTTGAGACTTATAGACTCAAAGAGGTGGTAACTGCCCAAGGTAATAGCATTAACTTGTAGCAAACTAGGACCAGACTGCCCACCTAGCACTGCTTCAAGGGAAGAGGAACATGTGTGAAACCCTCGTTCTGATCCTCAGATACATGATAGTCCAACATCCTTGGATTCTTTCTATTTGTCTGCTTCTTTTGATAGCGTTGGGCCAGAGCCTACATCGTCCTCCCTCTTTTGGCATATCTGCCAGCAAGGCCAGCCCTCATAAGACTGGGGTTCAAAGCATTCAGACAAATGAGGGGCAGGACATTCTTTGCAGTAGACCCAGAATTGCCCCCGTTTCTCCAAGCCATTTCTACAGATGTTGTTTACAGATTAATTAAGATTTTCAGGTCACCTTCTGAACCTCTGTGGTATTCCTTCCACATATTTTACTTGTCATAGAATACTGTTGCCTTCTCAGGCCTTTCTTTATATCCTATCCCTCTAGAAAATTTAACAAGATCCATGGGTCCAACTGTCATCTACAGACAAATGTCTCCCAGAGATCTACATCCAGCCCAAATCCCCCACTGTGCTCCTAGAATCACCTTCCCAATTACCACCTGGATGCCTCCCTCATACCTTGAGCACAATGCATCTCCATCCTGTCTCTTCTGCTCAAGTCTGCTCCTGCCTCTGACTTGTTCGTTCTCTAAATAATCATTCCTTAGCTATATAGAGCAAAGAAAACCAAGGTCTTGTCATATCCAATTTTTTTTTTATCACCAGCAGTCAACATGGTGCCTGACACATAGTAAGTACTCAATAAATATATTTAAGTGAATTAACACACATATTTATTTATTTATTTTTTTTTATAAATGAAAATATCATATGTTTTATTTTTTTTTTATTTTTTTTTTTATTTTTTAATATATGAAATTTACTGTCAAATTGGTTTCCATACAACACCCAGTGCTCATCCCAAAAGGTGCCCTCCTCAATACCCATCACCCACCCTGCCCTCCCTCCCACCCCCCATCAACCCTCAGTTTGTTCTCAGTTTTTAAGAGTCTCTTATGCTTTG
Organism: Panthera tigris; assembly: GCF_018350195.1. Taxonomy (NCBI): domain Eukaryota; kingdom Metazoa; phylum Chordata; class Mammalia; order Carnivora; family Felidae; genus Panthera; species Panthera tigris. The sequence continues at coordinate 83,248,778 of NC_056662.1, forward strand.
GCTCTCTCCCACTCTAACCTCTTTTTTTTTTTTTTTTTTTTCCCTCCCCCATGGGTTTCTGTTATGTTTCTCAGGATCCACATAAGAGTGAAACCATATGGTATCTGTCTTTCTCTGTATGGCTTATTTCACTTAGCATCACACTCTCCAGTTCCATCCATGTTGCTACAAAAGGCCATATTTCATTTTTTCTCATTGCCACGTAGTATTCCATTGTGTATATAAACCACAATTTCTTTATCCATTCATCAGTTGATGGGCATTTAGGCTCTTTCCATAATTTGGCTATTGTTGAGAGTGCCGCTATAAACATTGGGGTACAAGTGCCCCTATGCATCAGTACTCCTGTATCCCTTGGATAAATTCCTAGCAGTGCTATTGCTGGGTCATAGGGTAGGTCTATTTTTAATTTTCTGAGGAACCTCCACACTGCTTTCCAGAGCGGCTGCACCAATTTGCATTCCCACCAACAGTGCAAGAGGGTTCCTGTTTCTCCACATCCTCTCCAGCATCTATAGTCTCCTGATTTCTTCATTTTGGCCACTCTGACTGGCGTGAGGTGGTATCTGAGTGTGGTTTTGATTTGTATTTCCCTGATAAGGAGCGACGTTGAACATCTTTTCATGTGCCTGTTGGCCATCCGGATGTCTTCTTTAGAGAAGTGTCTATTCATGTTTTCTGCCCATTTCTTCACTGGGTTATTTGTTTTTCGGGTGTGGAGTTTGATGAGCTCTTTATAGATTTTGGATACTAGCCCTTTGTCCGATGTGTCATTTGCAAATATCTTTTCCCATTCCGTTGGTTGCCTTTTAGTTTTGTTGGTTGTTTCCTTTGCTGTGCAGAAGCTTTTTATCTTCATAAGGTCCCAGTAATTCACTTTTGCTTTTAATTCCCTTGCCTTTGGGGATGTGCCGAGTAAGAGATTGCTACGGCTGAGGTCAGAGAGGTCTTTTCCTGCTTTCTCCTCTAAGGTTTTGATGGTTTCCTGTCTCACATTCAGGTCCTTTATCCATTTTGAGTTTATTTTTGTGAATGGTGTGAGAAAGTGGTCTAGTTTCAACCTTCTGCATGTTGCTGTCCAGTTCTCCCAGCACCATTTGTTAAAGAGACTGTCTTTTTTCCATTGGATGTTCTTTCCTGCTTTGTCAAAGATGAGTTGGCCATACGTTTGTGGGTCTAGTTCTGGGGTTTCTATTCTATTCCATTGGTCTATGTGTCTGTTTTTATGCCAATACCATGCTGTCTTGATGATGACAGCTTTGTAGTAGAGGCTAAAGTCTGGGATTGTGATGCCTCCTGCTTTGGTCTTCTTCTTCAAAATTACTTTGGCTATTCGGGGCCTTTTGTGGTTCCATATGAATTTTAGGATTGCTTGTTCTAGTTTCGAGAAGAATGCTGGTGCAATTTTGATTGGGATTGCATTGAATGTGTAGATAGCTTTGGGTAGTATTGACATTTTGACAATATTTATTCTTCCAATCCATGAGCAGGGAATGTCTTTCCATTTCTTTATATCTTCTTCAATTACCTGCATAAGCTTTCTATAGTTTTCAGCATACAGATCTTTTACATCTTTGGTTAGATTTATTCCTAGGTATTTTATGCTTCTTGGTGCAATTGTGAATGGGATCAGTTTCTTCATTTGTCTTTCTGTTGCTTCATTGTTAGTGTATAAGAATGCAACTGATTTCTGCACATTGATTTTGTATCCTGCAACTTTGCTGAATTCATGTATCAGTTCTAGCAGACTTTTGGTGGAGTCTATCGGATTTTCCATGTATAATATCATGTCATCTGCAAAAAGCAAAAGCTTGACTTCATCTTTGCCAATTTTGATGCCTTTGATTTCCTTTTGTTGTCTGATTGCTGATGCTAGAACTTCCAGCACTATATTAAACAACAGCGGTGACAGTGGGCATCCCTGTCGTGTTCCTGATCTCAGGGAAAAAGCTCTCAGTTTTTCCCCATTGAGGATGATGTTAGCTGTAGGCTTTTCATAAATGGCCTTTATGATCTTTAAGTATGTTCCTTCTATCCCGACTTTCTCAAGGGTTTTTATTAAGAAAGGGTGCTGGATTTTGTCAAAGGCCTTTTCTGCATCGATTGACAGGATCATATGGTTCTTCTCTTTTTTTTTGTTAATGTGATGTATCACGTTGATCGATTTGCGAATGTTGAACCAGCCCTGCATCCCAGGAATGAATCCCACTTGATCATGGTGAATAATTCTTTTTATATGCTGTTGAATTCGATTTGCTAGTATCTTATTAAGAATTTTTGCATCCATATTCATCAGGGATATTGGCCTGTAGTTCTCTTTTTTTACTGGGTCTCTGTCTGGTTTAGGAATCAAAGTAATACTGGCTTCATAGAATGAGTCTGGAAGTTTTCCTTCCCTTTCTATTTCTTGGAATAGCTTGAGAAGGATAGGTATTATCTCTGCTTTAAATGTCTGGTAGAACTCCCCTGGGAAGCCATCTGATCCTGGACTCTTATTTGTTGGGAGATTTTTGATAACCGATTCAATTTCTTTGCTGGTTATGGGTCTGTTCAAGCTTTCTATTTCCTCCTGATTGAGTTTTGGAAGAGTGTGGGTGTTTAGAAATTTGTCCATTTCTTCCAGGTTGTCCAATTTGCTGGCATATAATTTTTCATAGTATTCCCTGATAATTGTTTGTATCTCTGAGGGATTGGTTGTAATCATTCCATTTTCATTCATGATTTTATCTATTTGGGTCATCTCCCTTTTCTTTTTGAGAAGCCTGGCTAGAGGTTTGTCAATTTTGTTTATTTTTTCAAAAAACCAACTCTTGGTTTCGTTGATCTGCTCTACAGTTTTTTTAGATTCTATATTGTTTATTTCTGCTCTGATCTTTATTATTTCTCTTCTTCTGCTGGGTTTAGGCTGCCTTTGCTGTTCTGCTTCTATTTCCTTTAGGTGTGCTGTTAGATTTTGTATTTGGGATTTTTCTTGTTTCTGGAGATAGGCCTGGATTGCAATGTATTTTCCTCTCAGGACTGCCTTCGCTGCATCCCAAAGCATTTGGATTGTTGTATTTTCATTTTCGTTTGTTTCCATATATATTTTAATTTCTTCTCTAATTGCCTGGTTGACCCACTCATTCGTTAGTAGGGTGTTCTTTAACCTCCATGCTTTTGGAGGTTTTCCAGACTTTTTCCTGTGGTTGATTTCAAGCTTCATAGCATTGTGGTCTGAAAGTATGCATGGTATAATTTCAATTCTTGTAAACTTATGAAGGGCTGTTTTGTGACCCAGTATATGATCTATCTTGGAGAATGTTCCATGTGCACTCGAGAAGAAAGTATATTCTGTTGCTTTGGGGTGCAGAGTTCTAAATATATCTGTCAAGTCCATCTGATCCAATGTATCATTCAGGGCCCTTGTTTCTTTATTGACTGTGTGTCTAGATGATCTATCCATTTCTGTAAGTGGGGTGTTAAAGTCCCCTGCAATGACCACATTCTTATCAATAAGGTTGCTTATGTTTATGAGTAATTGTTTTATATATCTGGGGGCTCGGGTATTTGGCGCATAGACATTTATAATAGTTAGCTCTTCCTGGTGGATAGACCCTGTGATTATTATATAATGCCCTTCTTCATCTCTTGTTACAGCCTTTAATTTAAAGTCTAGTTTGTCTGATATAAGTATGGCTACTCCAGCTTTCTTTTGGCTTCCAGGAGCATGATAAATAGTTCTCCATCCCCTCACTCTCAATCTAAAGGTGTCCTCAGATCTAAAATGAGTCTCTTGTAGACAGCAAATAGATGGGTCTTGTTTTTTTATCCATTCTGATACCCTATGTCTTTTAGTTGGCGCATTTAATCCATTTACATTCAGTGTTATTATAGAAAGATATGGGTTTAGAGTCATTGTGATGTCTGTATGTTTTATGCTTGTAGTGATGTCTCTGGTACTTTGTCTCACAGGATCCCCCTTAGGATCTCTTGTAGGGCTGGTTTCGTGGTGACAAATTCCTTCAGTTTTTGTTTGTTTGGGAAGACCTTTATCTCTCCTTCTATTCTAAATGACAGACTTGCTGGATAAAGGATTCTCGGCTGGATATTTTTTCTGTTTAGCACACTGTAGATATCGTGCCAAGCCTTTCTGGCCTGCCAAGTTTCAAAGGAGAGATCAGTCACGAGTCTTATAGGTCTCCCTTTATATGTGAGGGCACGTTTATCCCTTGCTGCTTTCAGAATTCTCTCTTTATCCTTGTATTTTGCCAGTTTCACTATGATATGTCGTGCAGAAGATCGATTCAAGTTACGTCTGAAGGGAGTTCTCTGTGCCTCTTGGATTTCAATGCCTTTTTCCTTCCCCAGTTCAGGGAAGTTCTCAGCTATAATTTGTTCAAGTACCCCTTCAGCACCTTTCCCTCTCTCTTCCTCCTCTGGGATACCAATTATGCGTATATTATTTTTTTTTAGTGTATCACTTAGTTCTCTAATTTTCCCCTCATACTCCTGGATTTTTTTATCTCTCTTTCTTTCAGCTTCCTCTTTCTCCATAACTTTATCTTCTAGTTCACCTATTCTCTCCTCTGCCTCTTCAAGCTGAGCCATCGTGGTTTCCATTTTGTTTTGCATTTCGTTTAAAGTGTTTTTCAACTCCTCGTGACTGTTCCTTAGTCCCTCGATCTTTGTGGCAAGAGATTCTCTGCTGTCCTGTATACTGTTTTCAAGCCCAGCGATTAATTTTATGACTATTATTCTAAATTCACTTTCTGTTATATTATTTAAATCCTTTTTGATCAGTTCATTAGCTGTTGTTATTTCCTGGAGATTCTTCTGAGGGGAATTCTTCCGTTTGGTCATTTTGGAGAGTCCCTTGCGTGGTGAGGACCTGCAGTGCACTTCCCCTGTGCTGTGGTGTATAACTGGAGTTAGTGGGCGGGGCCGCAGTCCGACCCGATGTCTGCCCCCAGCCCACTGCTGGGGCCACAGTCAGACTGGTGTGTGCCTTCTCTTCCCCTCTCCTAGGGGCGGGATTCACTGTGGGGTGGCGTGGCCCGTCTGGGCTACTTACACACTGCCAGGCTTGTGGTGCTGGGGATCTGGCGTATTAGCTGGGGTGGGTAGGCAAGGTGCACGGGGGGGTGGAGGGGCAGGCTTAGCTCGCTTCTCCTTAGGTGATCGACTTCAGGAGGAGCCCTGTGGCAGCGGGAGGGAGTCAGATCCGCTGCCGGAGGTTTGGCTCCGCAGAAGCACAGAGTTGGGTGTTTGCGCGGAGCGAGCAAGTTCCCTGGCAGGAACTGGTTCCCTTTGGGATTTTGGCTGGGGGATGGGCGGGGGAGATGGCGCCGGCGCCTTTGTTCCCCGCCAAGCTGAGCTCTGCCGTCCGGGGGCTCAGCAGCTCTCCCTCCCTTTGTCCTCCAGCCTTCCCGCTTTCCGCGCAGAGCTGTTAACTTATGACCTCCCAGACGCTAAGTCGCGCTTGCTGTCGGAACACAGTCTGTCCGGCCCCTCCGCTTTTGCCAGCCCGACTCGGGGGCTCTGCTTGGCCGGCAAGCCGCCCCTCCGCCCCGGCTCCCTCCCGCCAGTCCGTGGAGCGCGCACCGCCTCGCCGCCCTTCCTACCCTCTTCCGTGGGCCTCTAGTCTGCGCTTGACTCCGGAGACTCCCTTCTGCTAATCCTCTGGCGGTTTTCTGGGTTCTTTGGGCAGGTGTAGGTGGAATCTAAGTGATCGGCAGGACGCGCTGTGAGCCCCGCGTCCTCCTACGCCGCCATCTTCCGGAACCCCCCCAACACACATATTTAAATGTACATACCCCCTCCCAAAGAGAAAAATTTTAAAGACATTATAGAAGGAGTAATTAAGGGTACATACTTGGAAGTTTTAACAACTAATCCATCAATTTAACTAAATACCTACTAGCTCTCTACTGAGCGTCTCCTATTCATCCAGATCTACAGGAAGTAGAAGCTCTGGGTGAAGTGTGATCTCTGCCTTTAAGAATCTAGGTGGGGAGAAGGGTGCCTGGTGGCTTAGTAGGTTAAGCATCTGACTCTTGATTTTGGCTCAGGTCATGATCTCACTGTTCGTGAGGGTGAGACCCGAGCTGGGCTCTGCACTGACAGCAAGGAGCCTGCTTAGGATTCTCTTTCTCCCCCTCTCTGTCTCTCTCTGTCTCTGTCTCTCTTTCTCTTTCTCTCTCTCATAAATAAATAAACATTTATAAAAAAGAAGAAGAAGAAGAAAAAGCAGCAGCAGCAGCAGCAGCAGCTAGGTGGGGAAAAAAACTATACGCTTGAAACACCCTTGATCAATACAAGCTATAATGTGCCTAAGCGCTGAATCTTGTGGTACAAACTCTAAGCACAGAGAAGAGATGGGCTTCAGAAACCCCAGCGGGGAACAGAAAGCTTTAATAAACAATAGAAGGCAGCTTCATGGATGGTGTGAAAATTTAAAGAATGGACAGAAGGTAAGACTAAGAAAAAGGAGTAAGAAGGCATTCCAAAAGAGGAACTACGGATAAAAACAGGGCTCAAAAATGCAGACACAGGCATGGGCGTGGAGGTAGCAAATGGGGAGAGGTTTCCAGGACTTAAGAAACCAGCTAAACAAGTCCATCTCAGCTAAGTCATCCCATTGGTAGTAGTATAGGATAAGCCTCCTTGGACTGAACCCTGAGTGTGTATCATGTGTCGGGCTAGCCCAAAAATATTGCCAAAATGTGTCAAGTAACATTATAGTGACCTGAATATTAGAGAGCCAACAAGGAGTGATTTTATTTGAGAAATTGATTTAATATTATTTGCAAAAGTGCAAAATAAGACAAAAGGGGTTTATATTGTTTCCATTGCCCCAAATCAAATCAAATCAATCAAACTGCTGATACTGCTAATATACTTGCAACATGAGTTTTGTTTTCTCTTGCAAGTGTAAAAAATGGGGTATAACTTAGATGGATTCTTGGAAACGGGTTATGATGTTATTGGTTCAATTGTATATTTCCCTTGTATTTTTTCCACATCACGTTTGACTAGGGGACAGCTTTGACATTAAAAACAATTACTCTTCGGGGCACCTGGGTGGCTCAGTCGGTTAAGCATCCGACTTCAGCTCAGGTCATGATCTCACAGTTCGTGGGTTCGAGCCCCACATTGGGCTCTGTGCTGACAGCTCAGAGCCTGGAGCCTGTTTCAGATTCTGTGTCTCCCTCTCTCTGCCCCTCCCCCACTGTGCTCTGTCTCTCTCTGTCTCAAAAATAAGTAAACATTAAAAAAAAATTTTAAAAAACAAACACAGTTACTCTTCCAGTCTCTCTATTTGTTATTTTGGAATGATTTATATTTTCCCCAGCCACTCCCTCTTTGTCTCAGCTACGATGATTTCCATTCAGTTGGTCCAGTCTCTGAACAAAGCCCAGCCCAACTGGGCTGAGTTAGTTAGGATATATGTTTGAGTGCTGAACTAGAGCCAGTGGCTTAAATGAGAGAGAAGTTTGTTTCATTTTCATGGTTGATTTGTCATTATCACAGTGTTGAAAACTCAGGCACCCTCTCTCTTGAAGCTCTGCTATCCCCAGGGGTCCATTTTGTTCACACGGACAGTAGTGCCATCATCGTCTCTTTCATAAGGACATGGAGTAACTACTGTCGTTAGCTCTAAGCGCTCACAGAAGTAGTGGAGCTCTATACTGGACTCAGGTGATGGGGTGGGACAGCTGGTAAGATAGTGCACACTTAAGCACCACTTGTAAGCACCACAGTTTGATTTGTGTATACAAACCATGGCTTACAGCCAGTAGAAGACATTGTGGGGAGAGAAGAGAATCTGTGTTCATTCCTTTCAATGTGATTAAGAAATGATACACATCACTTCTATGAATACATAATTAGCTAGGACATCACACTTAGCTGCAAGGGAGGCTAGAAAATGTAGGGTTTAACTGGATGGCCACATTTTCCCTAAATCTTACCTTCATGGAAGTAGATGATCAGGGAAATAACTTCCATAGAAGATATGGAGAGAATAATTTCCTGATTATCTAGTCATATACTTCTCTGTTTAAAGTGGATTACGTACATTTCACAAGATAAAATAAAGTAAGCCCAAAAAAGAAACAAATGAGTTAAAAGTAAAATGTGATTTCAAAATGTGATTACCCAGAAGAATTACCAAACCATGCTCTTTCCATTGGAGTAAACTTGAGACTGGCATTCAAGGAGTCCTGGGAAAGTGAGACCTGAAAGAGAAGGCTGTTTTCTGGGGCATACAACTGAGGGCAAAGAGAACAGGAGAACTAACCGGAGAGGGGCCAGCAGTGAAGGCCATGGCTGATGGAATTAGGGGGTTGAGATCCAGGTTATTTAGGAGTCTGATATCTAGGTTAGGTTTTCCTTTCTTGTTTTATAATTCCTTTCAGTCATCTTCAACTTGCTATCCTTGGTACTTGAGGGATGAAGGGTGGGAGAAAGTCATATTTTTGAAGCAACAAGAAGAAATAATTACTAGTGGAGGAGTTGTATGTGGGGAACAAGCTTAGAGCAGTGGCTCTGCTGCAGGGATGGTATGCAACTGCTGGGAGAATGCAGCACTCTTTGGAAAAGCCAAGAAATGTTTGGGAAAGAACGTTTTCCAAGTTATACAGGAGGGAGAACTGGGATTTTTGTTACTTGTGTACAGAGTAACAGAAGGTGGAATTGGGGGGGGGGATCAAATTACACAAAACAGTGGAAAAAATATATACACTTACTAGAAATGGATGACCAATTTGGCATCATCCCTTGGGCAGGGCTGCCAGTCCTTTTCTGTCTCCCCTGTCATCCTGTGCTCTGGTTGTTTCATGCTCTGGTATGAGCTGAGTCTGATCTGAAGCCACTGAAGCCACCTCTTCCATATAGAGTGGAGGCTGCAGTACCCCACCTAGATCCCTTTGACTATGAGCTGTGCCCATCCCACAGTTGCCCTCTTCTATGGAGAATTGTGGATGAATGGGAGCTCTCTCACCTGGAAGGTTATCTTCCCCCTTCATGCTAACAATCAATGCATGACTAGTACAGAGTACAAAATATGAGGTCCTTTGCCTCAAGAGAGAACCTATTATGTGGGGGCAATTTCTCCTCCAGACCTGCCTGCAGACTGAAGCTACTGTCTACTTGAGACTGTATCCTTGCTTTGCTCTCTTCCTCTGGTCTCTCCTATTTCTCTCACATCCCTTCCCATAAGAGTACTTTCCCACTAAAATCACTTATCTAATAATTCCTGTCTCAAGTTCTGCTTCTAAGGAACCCACTTGAAGACACCATGGAACACAGGACATAGCAGGAAGAAAATTGATTCTGGGTAGGTATGTAGGCAACAGGGGAGAAGCAAGAGAAACCATGAAGTTTGTAAGTGGCAGATGATAAGAGAAGCACAGGGACCAGATAGGGGGGGTGGTCATGCTAGCCTGAGGGCTGCAAGACAGTGACAGCAGTGATGCAGAAGGAGGGGACAAGTGAAGTCAGCAGCAACAGAGACACCATGACAGAAAAGCTATTTCCTCTCTGACCCAGGCCTCCTCTAGGGACACACCCTGTCCAGTACCTGGCAGGTGTTGTGTTCTTAGCTCCCACAGAACCAGACATTTCAGGGACTATTCCTGCTTGAACTTGCCCATTCTGTCATGGTAAGAGGTCTCCGGTTGATGCATTTGTTAATCCCCAAGATTAAGCTCACACAAAGAGTGAAAACCCCACTAGGCGAGAATTCCTACAGTTTCCTGCTTGCAAACAAGATTTGACTGCAACTAACTAATGGGCATGCCCAGCTCTGATAACTACTGTAAACCCTGGGTAATGTTTGGATGGGGTGGGAGGGAGGGATCAAAAGAGAAGAGTGAAAAACCGTGAGAGGGGGTGAAGAGGGACGAGACAGAGGAGAGATGGGAACAGGGGAAGGGTCTCCATCTCTCTCCTACAGCAGTCACTGGATTGCTTTCTGTCTGCACTGAACATAAAAGGGGAGTATTTTTTTATCTTAATCTTTTAGCATCATTAACAGTCAGAGAATGGAGAGGAATGCTAGGCCCTCTTGATAATATTTTGAGCAGAAGTAGTTTGAGGAAGCAGGGGGAGTCTTCTTGCCATCTATTTACTACTTGGATCATCATCCTCCATGCCCTTGAGATAGGAAAAATCATGGGGGGAAAATAATCACTTTTATTAGGTTAAAATTCTCATTAACAGTCATCCTTGGTTTTGCTTATACATTAATGTATCTCTTCATGACCTTTTAAAAGGGATCTCAAAATCAGCACTGAAATTCTGAGGGAGGTTCTTCATGAAGCGCCCTACTGTTTGAGGAGATTGGGTGAGAGAGTGTTAGTGAATTTTGGAGACCACTGGAATATGTAATATGCCTTATTGCAAGTTCAAGCCAAGTTAAGCACGTTAGGTGGCTAGAATGCATTCATTCATTTAACAACTGTTTATCAAGCATCTTCTATGAATCACTCATTGTACTGGTACATAGAGCTTGAAGCTCTATGTCTATCCTAGATCTGGTCACACAAGTTTCATGGGCTTTCTAGGAATGTGGCTGGAATAATCTAGGAGTACAGGAGAAGGTAAACTCCAGGTGTTTGTGACTGGAACATCTAGCAATGTGGTTAGAGGTAAATCTAGCTCTATATTGTTCCATGACAGCCTGATTCATCCCACCCTGAAGTTCCTGCTCTCCCAGTGTTACCACAGTAGGGACTCAACCAGAAGAAGACACAGCAGGACTAGAGAGCCCAGTTCATCCCATGTGTTTAATGACTTCCCTTTCCCAGTGGTGATGATGAGAGAAACAGACTCTGATAGTTGGAAGTGATTATAAATTATCAAATCCATCCTCTCCTCTCCCATCTTTTATGTCATCCCACCTGTGGCTTGAATGCTACTTTACAGTATCCTCACCTGGGAATATTTATGTGAGCACTTTCAGAAATGAAGATCTCAGCATTATCAAAAGTAGCATCAAACCATTTTTTATTAAAATCAGTGTTTTATTTTTTACTCCTTTAAAAAAAATTTTTTAATGTTAATTTATTTTTGAGAGAGAGAGAGAGGGAGAGAGAGAAAGTATAAGTGGAGGGGCAGAGAGGGAGATCCAGAATCCAAAGCAGGCTCCAGGCTCTGAGCTGTTAGCACAGAGCCCGACTTGGGGCTCAAACTCACAAACTGTGAGATCATGACCTGAGCTGAAGTCAGACACTTAACTGACTGAGCCATCCAGGCACCCCAAAATCAGTGTTTTGAAAGGATAATTTAAATTCATGTGAAATCTGTGGAAATTTCCTCATCAGTTTATTCATTATGATCATCTTTCCCTTTAAGTCCTTGAATATATTCATAATACCCTCTTTGAAATCCTTGCCTGAGCATACCAACATAGGAATCATCTCATGGTCTCTTTCTATTGCTCTTTTCCCCTTTGATTGTGGGTCATATTATCCTTCTTTACATGTTTAAGAATGTTTAATTATGTATTAGATAATTTGGAAGATATGTTATATCTGAAATTATATCATCTTCTTTTTAAACGTATTGGGTTTGTCTTTTGTTTTTTAATGTTTATTTATTTTTGAGAGAGAGACAGAGTGCAGGTGGCGGAGGGGCAGAGGGAGAGGGAGACACAGAATCCAAAGCAGGCTCCAAGCTCTGAGCTGTCAGCACAGAGCCTGATGTGGGGCTCAAACTCACAGACTGCAAGATCATGACCTGAGCTGAAGTTGGACACTCAACCGACTGAGCCACCCAGGCCCCCCTCATGTTGGGTTTGTCTTATCAAATTATTGGTAGAGTTTATTGATCCTTTTATGTTTAGTTTTATTTTTTAATAGAGTGGGCTATTTTTGTTAGTTTTTGTTTGTTTGTTTGTTTACTTATTTCTAGTGCAGGCACTCTAGGGCATAGTTTTCATTCCTTTATAAAATAAGGCCTTTATGGAGTCTCACCTGAATACCCAAAATCTTTCTTTCTTCAATGGCGAGAATTCCAACATCTTCCCAAAGTGCTTGGCCTCTGTTATTACTATTCATTTTTTATCCCCACAGCAGTTTATCTGTGTCATGTCTCTTGGAATTTCAACCTTTATCTGCATAGCCCAGCCCTCAGCCAAGGAATTTTCATAAATATACATGCCCTTGTGTACAGCTCTCCTCTTCTCCAGTACCCTACCCAGGAAATTCCAGCTACTTCAGGAGCCTAGAACTCTGATCTCTGCTTCCTCAGCTCAGCAGAGCTATTGTTCTGTTTGATTCCATTTCCTTGTACTACAACAAGAAAGTGCTACCAGGCAAAAAAGCATGGCTAGTCTTGTGTATTTCCCTTCTCTTGAGGATCATAGTCCCCTGCCTGTTATCCAGTACTTGAAAGGAATTGCCTTATTTATTTGTCAAGTTTTATAGTTGTTTTCAGTGAGAGGGCAAGTTTGACACTAGTTACTGTATAATGGTTAACGGCCGAAGTCAACATGCTTTCTTAAAAAAATTACAGAAGTGGGGGCGCCTGGGTGGCTCACTCCATTAAGCGTCCGACTTCGGCTCAGGTCTTGATCTCACAGTTTGTGAATTCGAGCCCCGCATCGGGCTCTGTGCCGACAACTCAGAGCCTGGAGTCTGCTTCGGATTCTGTGTCTCCTTCTCTGTCTGCCCCTCCCCAATTTGTGCTGTCTCTCTATGTCTCTCAAAAAATAAATAAAAACATGAAAAAAGAAATTACAGAAGTGCCGGGGCACCTGGGTAGCTCAGTCGGTTAAGTGTCCGACTTCAGCTCAGGTCATGACCTCATGGTTCGTGAGTTCAAGTCCCACATCAGGCTCTGTTCTGGCAGCTTGGAGCCTGGATCCTGCTTCAGATCTATGTCTCCCTCTCTCTCTGCCCCTCCCCTACTCACACTCTGTCTCTCAAAAATGAATAAATGTTAAAAAAAATTACAGAAGTGCCACCCCATGTTGAGGAGCTAGGGCCAAACCACATCCTATGACATGGCAGAACAGAGAGAAGAAAGGAACCCATGTCCTTAAGTGCATTTGCCAACTCTGTATCTCTCATCTTCAAACTTCTTGTTACATGAGATTGTAAATATCCTATTGCTTAAGCCACTTTTGGTTAGATTTTCAGTTATTTGCAGCAACTATCAGTTACTTGAAGTAACGGATACAAATCATTGTGTCTGAGTGTTTTCTCAAGGCCAAATAACCCTAGATCCTTTAGGTAGTTGCCACCTAATACTGCATGACTTCAGAACTCTCAAATGTCTTGTCTTAATGATGATAGTACACTATAAACTGAGAAATGTGATTAATTCAAACCCCTGTCCTGAGATCATGGTGTGTGTGTGTGTGTGTGTGTGTGTATGTAAGAGAGACAGAGAAGTTGAACTCAATCATTGTAACAAATTCACTCAGACAATGGAATCATACAGCATTTTACTTGGAAAGACCAAAGTAAGAGGTCATTTAGTTCTGGGTTCTCAGCCTGGGATTCACTGAGATCAAAGGATGATGGGCTTGGGGTGAAATTGGATATAACACATTTGTATGTGTGCTTTGCTAAGAAGGAGAGCCATAGCTTGCATGGTTTTTTTTCATGGTTCTATGACCCCTATCCCCAATAATTAGAAGCCATTGATCTAGACCAAACTTTTTACTTTCTAGATAAAGAAAGGTTATCTGAATAAGCTGTGACTTTGGAAAAGACGTTGCCAGAATTGAGACTTTAATCAAGGGTGCCTACCTCTTTCTAAGTTATATTCAGACAAATCTCATTTACTGATACAGTCTTTTCTTTCCCACTTGTTTGAGGGGTGGTAGATGAATATAAGCTCTCAAGTCAGCCTGAATCTGATAGTATTTGTTTGACTTTATACAATGTATTTGTTTCTCTAAGCTTGGGCTTCCAAATCCATAAAATGGAATTAAAAATAACATCCTGGTATTGTTAGGATTCTTTGTTTCAAGTAATATAAACTAACTATAGCTGCTGATTTAGGTAAAAGGGAATTTATTGCAAGGATCTGAGGGAACTCAAGGATAAGGCTTCTACATTGCCCAACTCCAGAACAGCATCTATGTTATATTTTATGTTTCTGAACATATTAGGAAACTGGAGAGCCAGGCTCAGAAATGGCAGAAGAAAGGAGTCTAGGCAATAGCCAGAAGCATAGCCCAAAGTATACTACAAAGTTAGTTGGATAGGGACTTTGTCAATGGAGCTGCTGACATTGAATAATGGGATTTATCCACTATTGCTACTAGCCTTGGACACTGGATGCCACAGCCTACTACACAGCTCCTGAAGACCCTGGAAATGGAATGTTGAAGCCACAATTACCTGAAAAATAAATTATCCACTTGCCTGCTTTTTTGTATGTCTAGCTGTCAACTTAAAGTCTAAGGCAGGTACCTCTGTGTTTGGCTGAGTGTAGGTCATGTGTCCACACCGTAGGTGCAAGAGAGTCTATGGCAACAAGTATCTGAACATTTTTTGGCTTCTATACTGGGAAATTCCATCACAATTCATATTATAAGGAACTTCTCAAACATCATAAATGGGTTCAAAAACTGAGTAACCCTTATAAATAAAATTAACATACAACTACTAACTTAACAGGGTCAGTGTAAAGATTATATAATATAATATTGAGAGAGTGCTTATGAAATAATGAGCTCACTTAATATTCATTTTCATCATCATCATCATCGTCATCATTATCATCATCATTATGATTGTAAGAGTCAAGTAATGTACTCTTCACATTATACCAGTTTCCATATGCCTATAGCTGAGAAAGGTAAAGTAGGGACTTAAAATGATTTGATTTCAAAGAATGGGAAAAAATAGGGAAATTTAAGGAAATGAGGAGTAAGGCCAGAAGGGGTAAAGGTGGAGAGACTGATGGAGAAGGGCATGAAGAATAGAAATAAGCACTAATTACAGAAGTATTAATTCCTGGGAAGGAACAAATCATCCAGGAAGAAAAGCAGAGACAGGACTGACCTAGAGATTAGCAATAAGGAGAGTCATGGTATTCAGAGCTCTGGATCTAGGGATGACCTTTCCTATCTAGGGTGCCTGTGCCAAAAGTACACACTAATTAAAAAATAAATACCTTTAGTGTTTTTGGAATTAACCCTTATAACTTGTATCCATTTGGGGGCAGTAATGGTGATGTTGGTGGTGGAGTGTGTGTGTGTGTGTGTGTGTGTGTGTGAAAGAGAGAGAGTGAGAGTTTATTTTGTTTTGCCTTAAACTTACAGGAAAGAATTGAGATTTGAATCTTAAGGAAATTATGATTTTTTTGTCTTCTGGCAGCAGCCCTTCAAACAGCTCATTCTTCTTCTCCTCTGAAGCACATGCAGGTACACAAACCACAACTGGGATTGGCTGCAAAACAGTACCCCTCAGGGTATTCCCAATGGCCTCCTTTGTGCTTAGCTGACTTGTAATACTTGTTGGAGGATCCTAGTTAAAATGTCAAAAATAATAACAATAACACTAGAATAGCGGTTCTGAAGCCTTATAAATATAAGTGTAAATATGAGAAACCCTCCTGCAGTCAGCCAGTGTTGCTTGCCTGTTCATCACCTCCTTTTTTGTTTGGAAATTGCCCCCTCCTTCTCTCTATGTGACTCTGTTAGGGCTATAAATCAAGGGACTCCACCTCTCCTCCCCTTAAGAAGTGATTATGTGATTCAGGCTGACCAATCAGATTGCCTTCTTCACCTTAACCCTTGTGGTTAGTGCACAGATAGGCCCATTAAGTAGAGCTGGGTAATCTGAATTCTGTTTTAGAGTTTGATATGGAAGCTGACATAAAGTCTCTCTTGACTTCAACAGAGTTTAGGACTATGTAATCATGTAGCAAGGACCATGACCCTCTCATTACCCCATGGACAAGCCTGCTTGAAGCCAAGAAAAGGCAAACAGAGCTCAACATATCTCTGAGCTCCCTGAGCCCAGAGAAAAATTACTTTTGGCTTTAGCTAGTTTGAGTTGGGTTTTTATTACTGACATTGATAGAGGTCCATATCATACCCTCCCACCCCTACAAAAAAGTGTCAGACCCGTATGTGATATGAGTTGAACTTTTGGTATGGCTTGAGAAAACACATAATGATAAAAATGACTATAATCTCAGTAAACCTTTTCAAATAACTTTGAATGTGTTAATCATAATAACATCTATAGACATTTTTTAAATGACCGTCTATGTGTGACACGTGTTATTTATTCAGGTTCTAGAGAATGCTTACAACAAGTGGTTTACTGGACCCCTAGCATAATTGTATTGCTCCTCCTTCCCCCCATCCAAAGTTAAGAATCACTGTTTTTAAGTTCTTACACTTTCAACACAGTACTAAGGAAAAAGCAGTTCTAAGTTTCACCATATTTTAAAGAGCTATAAACAAACCTGTTCCACTTTTGAAAAAAGATACCAGAGAATAACCTTTTGATAAATTTTGTACCCAAAGAAGCAGAGTTTGGTCTGAAAGTTTCCAAAACACAAAGCCACCATCTATGAGGACACAGGATCCACCTGTGAGCCAACAGAGTTCAGGAACTTGCCTGGGAACCACACTGGGGTCACCACCCATCTGAGGAAGTCATCAATATTCATGGAGAGTTGGATGCTCAGCAAGGAGTGTCATGGAATGCAGGTCACACTCCCATGACAAAAACTGCTCTTGACGTTTGAATGTGGTGGCAGGAGCCATTAGTGATATATTTGACATTCTATCAGAAAATTCCACCAAAGCTCCCTTTTCTATTAAAAGCTGCCTCAAAAAAAAAAAAAATGGCAGAAACCCCAACAATAAAAGCAACCATTTACTAGGAAGACCAATGCAGCCCTTCAAAAAGCTGACTGGATGGTATGAAACTCACTAGCTGTTCAATTTCCTTTTTGACCTGTTTTTAAAGTTACAACAATTTTCAAAGCTATTTATATAGCCGAAGATCTCTATAAAAATTTCTACACATTTTCAATTTAACAAAGAACAGACTTCTAGACCCTGTTGGGGTCAAGAGAGACTGGGAGTGAGGTGAGGGAAGCCCATTATACCCTACTACGATTTAGCTATGAGAAAAGGGACTTGCACTACACTGGAAAAACATCGATCCTTCAAGCAAAAATGTTAGCAGAAAAGTAAGGGGCAATAAACGCAGGTCTGAGCCCTGTAGCAACTTGATCAGATGCTACCTGGGCCTTTGGCATCTAAGTGGCCCAACAGAGCTAAGATGATTGGAAATGGTTCCTTTCAGCCAGTTGGACCTTAACTGAAGTCTGGGCTCTGCCTCTTTTCTACCTTCCATCAGCACAGCGTGGCGATCTCCGACTTGAAGCACGGTTCCTGTTGTGGGATCAAATGTTCGGATTTTAAAAACTAAAGTTTGATGTGGATGAACAACTGCCTATAAAACGCATTAAGCTCTTTCCCTGTAATGTATTTAATTTCACACTGACTGCCGGTATTGCCCCTGAATGGATTACGGCAGGGGGCTGCCATTGTCCCACTAAACCACACGGGTTAAATAATACCTTGGTGTCTAGAACTGCTCCAAGACCATTTCATACAGGCTAATACATGAAATGAATACCCAGCTTTTCTGCAAGTGATTTAGTTCGGTTAAAAATAAGAACACGTTGAATTGGTTTACAGTGCGAGCTCATTTACGGCACTATTTGGATTGTACTTTTGCCTACAGTAACATTTGCACCTGCATTTTGCCATTTGCAGCAGCAGGGCATAATCACACACTTACTGCTCGAAGGCATTTGGTGCTCTGAGTCTATTTACTTAACAGCCTGAGGAATAATACTCCACTCCAGGGTCAGCCACTTAAATTTGGCTTCGTGTTTAGATAATGATACTGTGTTCTTGTCCAAGCAAGGAGAAATGCTATAGATAAGCTCCAACATTGCCTGCCCTGCTCCAAGTTGACTTGATTCTTTTTCAAGAGCACTTTCAACCTTCAAGCACATTTCCAAAGTTATCCCCTCACGTACGCAGGATAATCACCTCGTTTCATGAAGCACTTCTCAGGCCATAGACACTGGAATCATTGGAGTCTGAGCCAGATGGGGCCAGGAGGAGGTTTTACAATGAAGCAGTTTCTCTCTGGCCCTTTGGTTGCACCTGTAACATAAACAGCCAGGGAGAGGGAAGCACTTTTAAAGCCACTTAGCTGGTCCTCTGCTACCATGGGTTTTGCTTCGGTGTCCGCATTGGCGTGAGACTTGCTCTAGTGTTGGGAAGCAGAGAGGCATTCTGGCGCACATGCTGGGAGCCCTGGGCAAGCTCACCTTGCCGCTAATTATACAATTGTAGATACTTATTTTTAAAAGAGGTTTCAAGTGCAAGGGACTGAAGAGGGTTCTTTTATTTCCTCTGTATTGTTGTTGTAATAAAAAAAAAAGTTAGGAAAGTATTAAAGCTTTGCTCATCTTTTTTTTTTTTTCTTCTTCTTCCCTTGGCTTTTGAGTCTGAAAAGAATGCTGGAAGTCATCAGAGGCCTGGTTGGAATAGAGTGTTAATTCTTCCATATCTAAGCCTCTTTGTCGAAATTCCCTTTGTCTCCTGCCCCAAGTCATTAAACACTAATCCCATCACTCTCCCTAATCCGATGCACTGGAGCTGGAGTTCAGTTTCCGAAACTGTCTTTGTGGCTCTCCTAATAGACAGCGCCTCTGGGCTGCAGTTGGTTCGGGCGCATTTAGAGCGTCCCATTTCAGCTCCTTAATGAAGTGCCCTTAATGAATCTTTTCCTCCTTCGCGCAGTGAGCACGGGCTTCAATTGGTTTAGTGTTAAGTAGGGGAAGATGCCGAGTCATCTCAGGGGCCTTTGCAAAATATGACTGTCAAAGGCAAAAACCTAGGAAACAGGCCATTGAAGGCTACAGCCACTGAAGTGCTCATTTAATTACTAAGGATTTACAAAAGAAAATCTGCTCTTTGTAGCTAACAAAGGACAAGGAACTAAGAAGAGATAGTAAAGGGTTTTTCCAACAAATGATAAAAGAGGAAACATGGTTGAGTAAAGCCATCAGGGTATGTAGAGGAGCTCTTTCACATTTGCTACACAGGCTTACCTTTCTAAATATTAGGTATGCCCAGAGATACTGAAATAGGCTTTTCTGTCCTACAGAGTGATGGAAGCCAGAGAGTGAGCCTGATAAATTCTTCACGGACAAAAAGCCACTACAATGACAATCCCCTCCACTAAGTTTAAGACAAAATACTGTTCACCATGCATTGGTAATCTTAGGTGACTCGAAACACAACCATGGAAAGAAATGTTTCCAAGCAGTTTTGTTCCCCCCCTCCTTTTTTTTATATTTGAGTAAATTGTTTACAGTCGCAAAGTTGGCTTAGATCCACTATCCCTCCAACACAGCAGATTTAAATGAGAACTCAGAATGGCACCTGATCACTTCATGTCTTCAAAACATGTTGACCCAGTTCATGGATGGCTCAGCACTGCTTATACTTCAGTGAGAATACTTATTACCAGATAAAACCTGCATTATATATCAATATAATACAGACTATTTATTATATGATGAAATTATTTGTTAGATAAAATTGTTCAAACAAGTGGTTTTGGTCTTGCAAATATATACATTTAAAATTCTATATCATGCACTACGTCTCTAGGATAAAGAATAAGAAGAAAAATAAGTTAATGGGAAAAAGTGCCATTGTAGTTGTAATTTGTTTGAAACAAAAGGCGTAGGAAAACAATTGACAGCTTTAATATAACTGTGGTTGAATTCTTTGGTCACAGTGTCTGCCTGCCAGCAAAGTCATAGCATCAACTGACCCATAAAATGCCTGCAGGTAGTAGGCACTCAGTAAATATTTTTCATCAGATTGGTTAGCTAACTGATTAGTTAGACCAAGTGATCTAGTTCTGCAGAGTAGGCCTAGAGAAACAAAGTTGTTTTTTTGTTTGTTTGTTTTTTTAGCAAATGCATAAATGTCACCTGTATCCCATCATGAAATCATTTAATAGAATGGACAAAATTAAGATCACACCGCACAAAAGGCTTAGTTTTCTGATTTGGCAACCCAAGATAGCCTTGTAAAGATGCTGTCAAATACTGACAGCAAAGTACTAGGCTTCTGAATTCCAAAGTCTCCCTCTTAATGCCAGGACTCCAAGCCCTCTTCATTGTCCATGGCAGGTGATATCTTGGCTTTATCTTCATTGAGCATTTCACTCAAATTTGGTTTCCTCATTTTCTTACCAGACCTAATAGCTTTCTTTACTGTTACAAAAATAAAAACAAAACAAACAAAAACAAACTTTCAACTCCCTAATGAAAACAAATCAGATACATTTACTAACTGGATAAATCAGAACAAAGTGACTCATCTCAGAATGAAACCGCAACATTCTCCTCACAGATAAAAACAACTGCTTTTAGCATTTGGGCTGCGTTTCAAGTTCCAGTGCATGTCTACTGTTGGCAGTAAAAGTTACACTTGGACATTGTTAAAATGTGCTCATGTGTTCAGTGCCTTCTACTTTCCTCTCAACTGACTTGCCAAATCTTTTTCTTTGGGGAATCAAACAGCTCTTACACGCACTGAGGAAAAATTTCCTGTGCCGCATGTTTAAAAAAAAAAAAAAAAAATCCTAAATAGCATCAGTTGAGTTTATGGGAGACACTTCATGAGGCAACATGAGGCCAGCAACATGACCAGCTGAGGGCCAGCTGTCCTCCGGAGTGCCAGCCCTTGAAAGTCAGTATTCCCTGAAGCTGCACTGCCCGTGGTGCATTAGATCATGATGGCTACATCCTAGCAGAACTCTTAATTTAATCCTTCTCTTCCTTTCCAGACCCTAAATTTTTTTTTCATTCTCATTTTGCATGAGCGAGCTGCATGAATCTAGTTTCAAATGAAAACAACATTAAAAAAAAAAAAAAATAGAACCAGGGTGGTGTATTGGGAAGAGCTCCAGAAGGCTCTACACTGAGGATTTTTTTTACATCCCTCTGAACTTCATTGCTTTAGCTACAAATCTGGTGGGGGGGGGGATTAGATTACAGCTCTTTTTTTCTAGGGAGGGTATATGCTGGTAAAACATCTTGGTACTTAAGATTTTCTTTTTAAGAAAAGATGCCTCATTGAGTTTCTGAGTTAGTAAGTGTTGGAAGCAATATGGTTTTTTCTTTTGTTAGTTGTCAGCAGCATCCATTGACCTGTACCAGTTCGTACTTACCAGGGACACTTCTAATTCAATTGCAAAAAAGGAAGATGGAAGAGAAATCTTACCAAGTATCAAGATATAAGTAGCTCATACCTTGATGTTTACTTCTCCAGAAAGTAAAACAACAAACACAAATCTATCTCTTCTATCATTTCATGGGTGCCAAGAGGCCAGGAGCCACATAACTTCTATTTTCCTCTGTATCCCTAACATATGATAAAGTGCCTGACACATTTTTCTGGAGTGAATGAATGAATGAGTCTATCAGGTTGTAGATAACCAGTGACATTACCTAGAGAGAACTTTCTTGGACACCAGAAAGAGCCAGAATATATATATTTTTTCACACTTCCTACAGGATTTCCATGTGGATTATGAGGAAATGGAAGGATCTACTGTTTTGTCTGGAAACACGGACAATTCACAAAAGGGGAAGTTGAATGGCTAAGACGTTACCTAAGAGTTGCACACATATGTTATTAATCAGAGATATATGAATTAAAACAGATGAAAGTTTATTCTGCACTTATCAGAATGGAAACAAGTTGGAAGGGAGGGTAATGCCAATTGGTGAGGATAATGTAGAGTCATGAGAGGTTGTATACACTGTGAACGTAAATTGGTGAGCCATTCTGGAAAGCAGCCTGGCAGCACTCATGTCCCATGACCCAGCAACCCCAGGGATCTCCCAGAGAAACTCTTGCAGGGCCGTAACAGGGCACATACTGTTCACCACTGTATTATGTATGGCGGTGGTGAGTCAAGGCAGTCTAGAAATCCATCTCTAGGAGAAGACAGGTGGTATTCTATGCAACAAGTAGAATTAAATTAGAGATAAATACATAAAATGGGTTATGAAAAGTTTGTTGAGTGAAAATGGTAAGAAATGAAATGAGATCTATAGCACTATTTAAACACAAAAACCAATGCTATAAGAATACATACAAATCTGGGGCACCTAGGTGGCTTAGTCAGGTAGGCATCCAACTCTTGGTTTCAGCTCAGGTCATGATCTCAAAGTTAGTTCATGGGTTTGAGCCCCGCATCGGGCTCTGTGCTGACAGTGTGGAGCCTGCTTGGGATTCTCCCTCTCTCTCTCCCTCTCTGCCCCTCCCCGACTTGCGCTGTCTCTGTCTCTCTCAAAATAAATAAATAAACTCAAACAAAAGAATACATACAAATCCAAGTGAATACATCAGACACCTTAGAATGTATATCTACTAGAGAGAAAGAAATGGGAGTATCAGGAATGAAGGAAAAACATAATTATAACAAGTGAGGGATCCTCCAGAGGCCAATGATTATCCTGTACAAGGCACTGATGAGGATGATTAACTTACCTTTCTTCCCCCAAGTACAAAAATACATAAATAAATAAAAATTAAAAAGTAGTTTTTTAAAACAAAAATAAACTAGACTGTTATTTTATTCCTCCCCAAGAACACAGCATCTCTCCGAGCAAGTATCAGACTTATACAATAATGATTCAAGTGAGCATCACTGCAAAGGCATCAGATTTCCATGACAAATTGGAAAGAATCCAACAGAAGTATCCATGGTCTTCAAAACATATAAAGCAAAAACCCTTGTATTGGTCAAGATCATGTTAGCTGCTATAACAAACCTCAGAATTTCAATGGCTCCACACAGTGAAAAAGAATGATTTTATTCTTTCCTCATGTAACAGTCCAGTGCTCTATGCCATGATTTTGTTCAGAGACTTCAGCGGAAAGATGTGCCATCCTCAGGACATGGTTTCTCTGGGCTCCCTGAGCTTGTCCCTGTTCTTCATTTGGGAGGGAGAATGAGATGGAAAAGCATGTAGATGAGGTTTCCACTGGCCACGTCAGCTCACATTCCATTAGCTGTAATTCAGTCAAATGGCCACACCAAGCTGCA
The DNA here is from genome assembly GCF_018350195.1 of Panthera tigris. Taxonomy (NCBI): domain Eukaryota; kingdom Metazoa; phylum Chordata; class Mammalia; order Carnivora; family Felidae; genus Panthera; species Panthera tigris. The sequence goes on from NC_056662.1 coordinate 83,271,895, forward strand.
AGGAAGCCTAGAAAAGGTAGCTGTGTGCCCAGGAAAAGGAGTAAAACACCGATTTTAATTGACCAGGAGTGGTGACTAGCACGATCCGGCTGCAATGGCAGTATCAAACATTGGTGGGATACCAGGCCAGCTATGCATACATTTGAGCCAATGAACATCACTTAGTTGGTGTTTTAAATCCAAGAGAAGTAAAGGGGAAACATAGGTGAAGAGGAGAAAACTGTAACAGTGGTCTTACTTTCAACAGTGAAATGGAGACTTTCTTTATCCAAGGAAAAGTCTTATTAAAAAAAAAGTCAACTGTTTTATAAGCCATAAGAATTCAAAATTAAATCAATCTGGCATCTTTTTTTTTTTTTTTTTTTTTTACCCAATAATGGGGCAAGATAAGTGCTACCGCTTTCTGGAAGGCAATATAATGATACATGTACACAATCTCTGAAAAGTTCATAGCAATTTCACATCCAGGACACATAAAAGAGGGAGCTTCATGTCTCAGAACATGAATTTTGGGGACTGCCAGACACAGGCTTAAGTCCGTGTACTTACCTTGCAGCCTAAAATTGTTATCTATAAAATGAGAGTGATAAAAGCCAATAACTCATCAGTTAGGAGATTAAATAAGATTATGCATGTAAAGCCCTTATTGACTAAAGTGCCTGACATGTAAAAAAGGCTCTGTAATGTTGCTGAGGAAATAATCGTGGATGTGTTCAGCCTGGGCTCCAAGAATGCTCATCAGAGATTTGCTATTACTTACACATTGGGGGAAATCTCACAATGGCCTGAAGAGGAGATGGGTTAAATAAATAATAACAAATCACTATACATCCCTGAAAAGATACAGAAAATAATTAATAATGAGAGAATATTTACTATATGTTGTTAAATATATGATTATAAAATGGACTGTAAGGTATTAACCACACTTGTGGATACATGCTTGTGAATTTATATGTAGAACACTGACTAAAAGGATATACCCCCCAAACGTTGATAATAATTGGCTCTGAATGGGGCTGTGAACAGGTTACAGTTACTTTGTTTTTCTTTTGTGGACCATTGCTCTCTGTTTTCATCAGTGAACATGTATTACTTCAGAAAAATGGAACTTGTGAATTCCAGGACATGCATAATATGGTTTTTTAAAAAAAAATTTTTAATGTTTATTTATTTTGAGGGAGAGAGAGACAGAGTGCAAGCAGGGGAGGGGCAGAGAGAAAAGGAGATACAGAATCCGAAGAAGGCTACAGACTCTGAGGTGACAGTACAGAGGCCAGTGCAGGACTCGAACTCATGAACTGTGAGATCATGACCTGAGCCAAAGTCGGACACTTAACTGACTGATCCACCCAGGCGCCCTATGCATACTATGTTAATATGCTTTTTCTTCCTGTCCTATAAAAAATCTTCAAATATTTTTTAAAAAGTAGAGAAAATTGTGTAAGGACCACCCTTTTCCCATCACCTAGATCTAACAATTGTTTACATTTTGCATTTTGCTTCATCTTTTTTCTTGAAGCATTTTAAAATAGACTGGGATCATGAAATGTCATACCTATAAGCTTCTACATGAACCTCTAAAAATAAAGATTCTCTTAAGCAGCTAAAAGTATGTATGTTTTAGAAAAATGACTTTGTAAATATGGTGAGATGCTTCTATTCTTTGGTGAATATAATTTTTTAAAGAAAATTAATTCTATGATTCTATATTTGGAGATATTATGGGGCACAGAGCCCAGAAACCTAGCTGTTCCACAAAGCTATGCATAGACTTGCTGGATAGCCTTTAAATCACTGGAGTCCCCTTGGCTCATTTGTGAAATAAAAGGTGTTGCACTAAAGGATACTTTTCATTTTAAAATTCACATTTTTTCTGCCGGCAAAGAGAAACAAGTGATTTTCCGCAAGTAAAGAAATTCAAGGGTGGGAGCAACACCAAGGAGTTAGTATTAGCCATTGGACTGAGGAAAAATTGAACTGCGGACATTTAAGGGAAGAAACACTAAGAGATTTTTGTAATGTGTTCAATAAATAAACACACTTGTGACCTTTTGTTTAAGTAAAGTAAACCCGAAAAACCCTCTATCTCCCAGGCATGAACTTCTGTATTATAATTTTTCCAAGTCCTTGCATAGCTGCTTGACTGTTTGATTCTCGTAATTGTTCTTTCCTGGAGCAGGGCAGTCTGGGTAGACCTTTGCAGAGAACACACCCGAGGAGCCCTCTGACTTTCAGAGCAATAAAAAGAAGGAGTGGGCTGGGGCCCCTCTCTCTGCATTAGCATCACAAAGCCTAGCATTCTTTTGCACATCTTTTCTCAGTAGGAGACCCTTGGAAAATGTCAGATGTAAATGCAGCTTGTGGCGCTGTGGGGCTGGAGGCCTGATTCTTGTGCACTGTCTGGTAGGGAGCTAGTCTCAGTTCCTCAGTTTCCTACTCCTAAAATACAACTAGCCCCCTCCCTGCAGGAGCATGGCAAGAATTCATTGTTTTAGGATTTATTTATATGCTTGATTCATTGTGTAGCTCAGGGCACTTGGCAGCTCCAGCGTGGGTGCCGGCGATAGTGAACTCGTGCTAGACATGTCACCTCTGCATATGGGTACAACTACTGTCATCCCTGGGCCTGCTCTCAACTGCAGTGTGAACAATTCCCTGAACTGCCCAGGAGTTCAGTTTCCTCATTTCTAACTTGGAGCCCTGGAACACATTATTTCCAAGATGCCTTTAAAGATACCCTCTTTTTTTTTTTTTTAAGTAGGCTTCAATTCAGTTCAAAGCCCAACCAGGGACTTTAACTCACAACGACCGAGATCAAGACCTGAGCCAAGATCAAGAGTCAGATACGACACCGACTGAGCCACCCAGGGACAATTTAATGATACACAGTTTAATGCTTCTAAGTGCAATTTTTTTTTTCCTCTTCTAAGAGATGTAGTATTCTACATGGTTTTTATGTTTTATTTATTTTTAAAAATTTTTTAATGTTTATTTTTGAAAGAAAGCATGAGCAAGGGAAGGGCAGAGAGAGACGGAGACAGGATCTGAAGCAGGCTCCAGGCTCTGAGCTGTCAGCACAGAGCTCAAGGCGGGGCTCAAACCCATGAACCATGATACCATGACCTGAGCTGAAGTTGGATGCTTAACCAACTGAGCCACCCACTGCTCCTCCACATGGTTTTTAAAATTCATTTAATAAGAATATACAGAGAATACCCATTCACTACATTCCATGCCCTAAAGGCAACTTTTTCACTACTTCTTTGTATTCCCAAATATAATCTATCAAATTAACTATACACATATCCCAAGATCTCCAGCTTGACTTCCGAGAATTTATCCTGCTTATAGACTTGAATATGTGTGTGAAGATACATGTAAGGTTACCTGTTATGGTATGGTTAGTACCAGCAAACTGGAATAACCTGAATGTTCGTTAAGTATATTATGATGTGTTCATCCTAAGGCCATTAAAAAGAATAAGGTAGATTTATACATACCTAAATCAGATAAGAGGCTTTATGTTGCAAGTAACAGAAAATCCACTGCAAACTGATTTAAATATAAAGGAGATTTATTGAGTCACATAAATGGGAAATCCTCAAGGACTCAGTTTCTTCTCATCTCTCTGCTTTTGCTGTTAAAGATAATAGCTTCATCCCAAGCCTGGTTCTCTCATGGTAGTGGGAGACTTATCAACCATAATTAGGGTTTCTTGCTCCATTTCAAAGGAAAAGAGAGTGCGTCTGCCCCAGAATTCCAAACAGGAGCCCTGAAGTTCATCTTGATAGTTCGAGCTTAAATCATATGCCATGAGAATGGAAAATATTGGTTACTTTTGGCCAGTCAGCCTAGGGTGGCATGCCTCCTAGAAGCTTTGTAGGGGAGCACAGATAAGTAAATGAAAACCTGAGTGCTTTGGGGAAGGAGGAGAGAATGGACACTGGGTAGGCAGCCATCAAATGTCCACTATGGTATAGGAGGATGAAACCAATGCAAAAGGCAAGGTACAGAGGCATGACTACAATATACTACCACTTGTGTATAAAAGCGTGATAATACATGCAGAGACTGTTTCTAACAATAATTTTAATCGCACACACATTCATCCATATACACATACATATACATGAAAGTACCCATGGGGGAACAAATAATAAAAAGAAATTGAAGTTGTAAGATTCACTTGTATGTTGAATATTTTCAAATAGTAGCTTGGAACAGAGGGACCTAGAAGAGCATTAGCAATGCATCAATGGCCCCTCTGCTGGTTTTGTCTTCCAGCTCAGAATGATACTGTTCTTCAGCGTTCTCAGGAAATGAAGAGTATTCAGCAGAAGAAAACAAACTAACTCATCATGCAAATGACAAGGTAATAAATTATATATATGTGTTTGCACAAATCAATTTACAAACATCACTTATCCTGAAAGAGTTTTTAAACAATGCCCAAGAGCTAATCACTAGGAACTCCACAAGGTGACATAAATCCATGGATATTTCTTTTCATACTGAGTCTCAGAGATACCTAGGGCTGCTCAATCAGTCACTCACTCAAAACTGCAAGGAATTCTGACAGTTTCTGATAATTTCCTGAATGTCTGCTACTCAGTGGGTATTATACATTCATGGAGTTAGATCACCGGTATAAATTGAGTTTTAGTAAACTGAAGAAAAATTGGAAAACCATCTGCTGTAGGGGTGCCCGCCTCCCAGGAAAGGATGAGAGAACTTTACATAGTCAGCCTACAGCACTACTGAGCAAGAAGCCAGCAGTGGCTTCAAAACCCACTGCAAGCTGCCAGCCCTACTTTTGCAAAAGATAAAATATGTGTGTGTATGCTTGTAAAGTGCTAGATGCAAGAACTGATTTTTACAAGAGATAGAGGATTTCAACTATTTTCATAAGGGGCAAGTAAACCAATAAGGTGACCTGGGGTTTAAAAAGCAGAGTGATCAAAACAAAGTGTTCCTTTTGACATATGATAGAGAAGGCTTTGCTGAGAAACAGCTAAGTATTCACTCGTTCAACCCTCTTCTAATTCAGTTCCTGCTTTGTGCAAGGTATTGGGCTGAGAGCTCTAATGAAACAGACATGTTTGCGACCACATGGACAGCAGTAGACAAAGTCTATTTGGAAAGTAGGTAATTATGAAACAGGGGCAAGACAAGAGGAAAAGTTATAAACATTGAGTGTCAAGCATTTATAGGAGGGAAAGTATTACAGACAGGTGAATGTTGCTCATTCAATTCATCAGGAAATAAATGTGGATAAAATAAAATGGCATACTAATTAAACATGTGAACTCTGTGGTCAGAAAGCCTGGATGCAACGTTCAATACAACACTCACCAGCTGCATTCACTGGTAAAGTTGCTTAACTCTGCTCCTTAATCTATATAAGATAATGAAAGTAGAGTTCTTAGCATGATTCCTAGCATTTAATCAGTGCTCTTGACAAGTTAGTTGTTGTTGTTGTTGTTATTAGGTTGAACCACTGTTTAGCACCATTTATTTCTCTACTTTATTGGATTACCCATAGAACAAAACAGACTATTAACAGATTTACAGATTTTTTTTGTTTTTAGAGAAAGAGCGACAGTGAGCGGGGGAGGGGCAGAGACGTCGGGGGTGGGGGGTGGCGGGGGAGAGAATCTTAAGAGAATCTGTGCTGAGTGTGAGTGTGGAGCCTGATGCAAGGCTTGATCTCACAACCCTGAGATCATGACCTGAGCCAAAATCAAAAGTTGGGTACTTAACTGTATGAACCACCCCGGTGCCCCTGGTTTATAGGTTTTATTTAAGGGGTAGGGAAGGAAGGAGGATTGCAGAGAAATTACCTATTTACACTGAAGTGTGTTTACATATGTTTATTCATTAGCAGCCCAGCAGTTCCACCTTTTTGATATTGCACTAACCTCTTAATGTTGACTCTGTGGCGTTTTAATGAGCTATTTATTTGACAAAACAGTTACTTCTAATGTAACAACTCATTTGGCTTATTCCTACTTTGCTTCCTATTTTGCTTCTAACATGTGAGGTGATTTTAATCCGATGTTTCTGTGGTCTTCACGTACAACTCTAAACACCATCTCTACAGCTTTAAAATTACAGCACAGCAAAGTTATTTTGGTGGGCTTCTGTGGCAGAAGTAGTGGGATGGGAGAGAAAGAAGCATTTTAGGAACAATCATAAATTAGCTGTAAATCAAAGTATTTATTTTCTAGCAGGCTGATTTTAAAATATTTCTTTGCATTACCTTACTTCTATGAAACTTGTGATAAAAATGACCTACTCTCCCTAAACAACTCTTTTTAATGGGATACAATTCAGTTTGAAAGCCAAAGGACACAAGATCATTTTGATGAGATACTGTCATTTATAAAGCAATGATCTCCAAGAAGGATGATACAAAAGCTCCAAAGTAAGTCATCAGTCCCGGCAACCGAAGAGCTGAGGAGGAGAATCAAGAAGAAACTGTGAAACGTAGGAAATAAAGTGATTTATGACTCATTCCTGCTGCCTTGTGAATGACTGATGCTAACCCTCATAGAAAAGGGCCTGGATTAAAAAGATGACTTTTCTCGGTCAGCCTGAGTCTACACATTAAAACAATGTGAGGCAACTCATGACCATTTTTAACATTGATTAAACCCCGGATGTGACATGCACATGCAGGAGAGTATACTTTCGTGCCATCGGATGTATCATTTAAGAAAATAGTGGAAGTCACTATACAGAAAGAAGGAACCAGGGCTGAATGGGAATGAGAAAGGAGCCTTGCCACACGCACATGCAAAGACAAAGTATTGGCACAGGATTTATTCTTTAATACTCTTATTCTTTTCCTGCTATCTTTGTTTCTTAGCTTCCCTGGTATATCTCTGAACACACACACACACACACACACACACACACACACACACAAGAGAAACAGCTAGATCATCTGGATCCATTTAGGGACTGAATTTCCTAAGTGCCAGTGAGATAAACAGACCCTATAATATAGTTGTCACCTGAACAAACCTATGTTTGATCAATGGTCCATTTGCTTGGTGGAGTGTGAACCTTGCTTGAGAGCTGAAATGACAAATATTAGTAAATTACTATCATCGGCTATCATCAGACAGTTGGTTCATTGTCCTGCGTGGAGTGAATTACGAATTAGGAATCTATATGTAGCTATAAATGGCACCACAGTATGACGAGATCATTGAACAATTGATTCAGCTGCCCCATGCTTTCCAAATAGATCAAATCCCTCTTCCAGAACCCTTGAACCCGTAGTGGCATCTCTTCCAGAAGCTCTTAACACTTTCCAGTACCAGTGATCTTCAATCATTTTGATGATTAAATCAGTTTTTAAGAAGTATGCATGCACCATCAATTTATTAGACTTGTTCATTTGTAAATTAAGAGTCACACATCATAAAACAGTAAATAGAAATTAGAAAAGGATGGGCTAAGATGACATAAATAAAGTAATTTTCATTTTATTTATTAACAATACAAAAAACTTTTTCACTCTCACTTAAAATATTAATATGTATTGAATATTTGAATATTCAAATTATTATTGAATTTAAATATTACTGACTATTTCTTATTATCATTCAAAATCTAGTTTTGTTTTAAAATACTTGACTTTATTGTTTGTCAAAACTAAAACAGTTACTTCACAAAGATGTGTAAATCTGAATGGAAGAAGCACATCCTTGGCTGGCTATATAACATACTTGGCTTTCAGTCACACCCTCCAATAATCAAAGAGCTTTTGTTAAAATTCAGCAAGAGTTGGGGTGCCTTGGTGGCTCAGTCGGTTGGGTGTCTGACTTCAGCTCAGGTCATGATCTCATGGTTTGTGAGTTTGAGCCCCGCGTCGGGCTCTGTGCTGACAGCTCAGAGCCTGGAGCCTGCTTTGGATTCTGTGTCTCCCTCTCTCTCTGCCCCTCCCCCTCTCATAGTCTGTCTCTCTCTCACTCTCAAAAAATAAATAAACATTAAAAAAATAAAATAAAATTCAGCAAGAGAATTTCATCTTCCCTGTTAAAAACAAATCAGAAGGTGGGGAGTATTAATATTAACACATGAGTTCAAAGTTCACTGAAACTTTATTTGAAGGATTTTAAAACAGATTAGAACATTTTTGTTTCTAAGTTTTTAAACTGCAGAGATACTAGGAATTTTGTAGGAGACACACATGATTTTTTCAGGAAAAAAATCACATAGAGTTGGAAATATTTCTAAGCCTCCATTTTGAAACTATTTTTTTCAGTCTACCAAGTTTCTTTCAAAATGCATTTTCTTCTTCCTTAGCGTTAAAGCCAACATTAGCTTAAGGGAAGTTTCAGAGTAGATGTAAATACCTATTTTAAGTAGTCTTCCTCATCATTTTGGGTTTTGTTTTTGTTTTTGCTAAGTTCTGATCAGATGTGACTTAGATCATCATTGCATTTACCCTGTAGTAAATCTACTGGAGAGTTTATTTGAGGCACCAGAGAGGCCAGTTCTGCTATGAGCTTGTTGTTCATTGATTCGTACATGTATCCTCTTCAGTTTATGATTTTCTTGCCATAATCTTTTAAAGCTACTTGTCTATTTAGTGAGAATTAAGTTAAACTGATATTATCAGCTATAATTGCCACTTGGCACGCCACAGGTATGAACTACAATGTGTCTCCCTGTGCTTAGTGAACAAATTAGTATATTGTGGATGACCCAGAGGTTTGGGGAATTTCCATTCTTTCTTAGAATGTTCAGTTAACCACATGAAACTGTGGCATTGAATGAATGAGGCCACATGTGTTCATCCATCTATTAAGTACTATCAAAGTATATTTCTTATGTTTATTAAAAATCCTGATAGGGTCTTCCTTCCTATACCTATCTCATTGGGACCATTTCACACAGGCTGCTTTAGGGACTGCTGGTCAACTCGGCTCCTTTACCTCCAGGGCTTTTGCACATGCTATTCTCTGCTGGACCACTCTGCTCTCCCTACCCCTCTCAACAGTCAACTACTACTTGTGTCTGCATGGAGGCATTCCCAGATCTTCACTGTCCTTTCATATTATGCCATGTCTCTGCTATAAGCTTTCATAGAATCCCATTGCCTTCCTTCAAGGGCCTTTCATAGCACGTAGTTACAGACTTACCTGTGTGATTAAGAGTGGCTTCTCTGCTCTCTAGAAACTATAAACTCCATGAAGTTGGGGTCATTCTATTGTATGCCCAGCTCCTAGTATAGTGCTTCAAATTATTCAGCATCTAATGAACATTTGTTGAATAAATGAATGAATAATTGGTAGACTATGAATCTGGGACTTATTCATATATAGGAAACCATAGACTATCTAGTTTTATCCCCCTTTATTTTATTAATAGGAAAAAATATATAAGAGGATTATATGTTAGTGAGAATGTGGGAAAAGGGAACCCTTGAACACGGTTGGTAGTAATATGAATTGGTATAGCCATATGGAAAAGAGTATGGAAGGTCCTCAAGAAATTAAAAATATAGCTACCATATGATCCAGTAATTGCAGTTCTAGGTATATATCCAAAAGAAGTAAAATCAATATCTCGAAGAATTATCTGCATTCCCATGTTCGTTACAGTATTATTCACAATAGCCAAAATATGGAAACAAACTTGTCTGTTGATAGATGGATAGATAAAGAAAATGTGTTATGTATATATAAGGGAATATTATTCAGCCATAAAGAAGAAGGCAGTCCTGTCAAATGCGACAATATGGATGAACCTGGAGGGCATTAGGTTAAGTGAAATAAACCAGGCAGAGAAAGACAAATATTGTATGATACTACTTACATGTAGAATCTAAACAAACAAGAAAAGGTCAAACTCGTAAAAGCAGAAAGTAGAATGATGGTTTCCAGGAACTGAAGGATGTGGGCAATGAGCAGATATTGGTCAAAGAATACAATTTTAAAATGCATAAATGCTGAGACTCTAATGTACAGCATGGTGACTCTATATAATAATAATTGTGTAATAAGGTACTATAATAATATTGTATTATATACTTGAAATTTGCTAAGGCTACATTATAAAAGCTTTTCAGCACACACACAGAGGTAACTAAGTGAAGTGATGAAGGTATTAATTAACCTGATTGTAGTAGATATTTTATAGTGTACACATATATCAAGTCATCACATTGTACACTTTAAATATATACAATTTTATTTGTCAATTATACCTCAGTAAAACTGTAGGGGAATAAAAGAGGGTTATGTGGCATGCCCCAGGTCACACCATTAGTTGAAAATAGTCATAGGAAGAAAACCTGAGGTTCTTGATCCTCAGGGCCAGTGGCTTTTTCCATGCATCCCAGAAGGTGCAAATGATAAGCCAGCATTGGAAACTGCCTTCTTCATTCAAATAATCAGGCTCCCTGAGACCAAAGTTGTCTTGAAAGGGCATTTAAATAAACTGTGAAGAGAATAAAGATTTAAAAAACAATGAGGCAAAGAACCTAGTAGAAAAGCTTTATAAAGATCACAAATTGACAATTCATGGAAGAGGAAATATAAGTTACCAGTTAACGTGTGAAATTATATATAATCTAAGGGAATCATAATCTAGACTAAAAATGTGTTCTTTTCCCCATCAGAGTGCTAAAATTAAAAAAAAAAAAAAAGAATGGTCACGCCTACTGCTGTCAAGAAATGAGAAAATGGGTCCTCCCATAAATTCTTTGTGAGAACATAAATTGGTGCCATCTTTTTGAGTCAATTTAGCAATATTTATTAACATGTTAGTGACATGTGACATCTGACATGTTAGACGCAACATCTAAACTTGTGCACTGTGGCATAGCCCTCTTGGTACCTAGGCATACAGATGCTTGAACGGGTGAACGAAAATATATTACAGGATGTTCACTGTAGTATTGTTCATTATAGTGGAAACTGGGATACAACCTAAATACCCACCAATAGGAAGGTCATTAAATAAATCGCCATTCAATCAAACTATGGAAAATGGTGCAGCCAATTAAAGAATGCAGTAGATCTACATGTATTGATGTGGAAAGCCAAGTCATACTGTTAAATTTTTAAAAATGTATCATGCTTCCATTTGTGTTTTAAGTCAACACTAAACTTTCAATAATGGTTGCCTCCAAGGAAGGAAATAATACTGGAGGATATAATAACAGGGACTTGTCCTTTTTACTATATATGCTTCAGGAGTGTTTCCTTTTTTTTTCCAATGTTTATTTATATTTTGAAGAGAGAAAGCATAGGCAGGGGTGAGGCAGAGAGGGGGACAGAGGTTCTAAAGCAGACTCCATGCTGATAGCAGACAGCCCAGTGCTGGACTTGAACTCATGAACCGTCAGACCATGACCTAAGCCAAAGTCGGATGCTTGACTGACTGAGCCACCCAGGAGTTGTTTCCATTTCTCACAAGCATGTATTTCTCCTATAGTTTCCTGCCAAATCATTTGTTGCTGCTGTTTAGATGGTTAAGAGCTTTGTCCCTGGCACTCATGTGAAACCTTGGTGGACTGTGATGCCCACGCCCATGCTGAGGGGCACTGGAGGACGCCGGCAAAGTTTCCACATCTTCCCATCAATCCACCAAGACAGCCACTAGACAGGACAGAGGACATTTCCTATACAATCCACAGCTCCTGAGACTTAACCCGGCTTCCCTCAACCAAGCCTGGGCAGAACTGTGCACCCACACCGCAGATCTGGGCAGACTCTGCCTGCATTGCCGTGTTCAGAAGACGAGCACATCTTGCACCCCCGCCCCCAGAAGTTGCAGAGAGCACTCAGTGCAACTTTCCAATGTCCTTTTCCACTCAATGGGTGGAAGCAGATCCAGCCCCAGGGAACGCTAGCAGGGGTTTTTCAAGGAGCAATGGAGAGCTCTGGCCATTATTGAGGGAAAGTGCTAGAGCCCCTCATGGTGCCACAATTAGCACAATATAAAGATCCTTATTTCCTTAAAACTTTGGCCCTTCCTCTTCTCTTCTCCCAGTAAATCATACCTACACTTCAATATCCACGTGTAGTTCCGTTCTAAAACTTTCCTGGTCACCTCAGCCTAATATAAACGCACCTCCTCTAAACCAGGGCTGCACGTGTTTTCTCAGTTAAACTGACAAGGGACTGTCTGGTGATGTCTCCTCTCTGGCTTTTGTCAGTTATTTAAATCTTTGCTTAATGTTTGACTTTACCTTTGTCTTCTGTCCCAGCCTGGGCAGGGGTCTTTTGCTAAACTGCTTCCTAGGACCCACACACAACCTTGCCATAACATAGCTAATAAATACTTGCAAATCTGAAATACTACAAACAAGAGAGCCAGGAATTCTATTTTTTTAGTCTGGTGACTTATGTATTTATGCTTCTCTCTCCCCTTCCAGAGTTTATGAGTACTTTTCATGAAAAGGAATTCAAAATTTAAAATGAATAATGAAATTCATAAATATTTAATATCAATTTTAAGCCCACAAAGAATGAAAAACTCTACAGTAGCCAACAGTGCAAGTTAACAAAGACAAAAAAGGAACAACTGGTTTCAACTAGAGAATGATGTTCATGTTTAACATCCAATAAAATGTCATGAACAAATGAGGCAGAAACTTAGAAAGATAACTAGTCTTGTCAAATAGAAATAGGTGTGGTGCATGTGTGTTTTAAATTAAAAAATGAAATTCAAGGCTCCTTTCCTTAATGAAGCCAGTTCTTTCATCTTTTAAAATGACAGTTAAAGTCAAAACTGGAATTAAAGTCAAAACTGCAAAAGGAGATTTAGGACCTCCCCTCAGACATTAATAAACACTTCTCCACATTCTAAAACTATTAGACATAATTTGGCATAATTGCCAATCTTTCCTGAGCAAAGACCTGCAACTCAGTTGTTTTAACTGCTCTGCCCTTTTCACAAAGAGTGGGCACCTCGGTTCAGGGCTCAAGGTTCATGCCTTCATGGAGGCATTGTGAGGAGATGTGTTCTTAGCCCCAGATAGTAATACAGATTTTTATTTTCTCCAACTCACCTTAGGAGTAGAACAGAGACACAGATTTGTTGAGACCCAAAGATATTTTCTATGACGCTGTACTGAAGAAAATTCATGTGAGGAGAACTGAGACATTTGTTTTTATCCCCTCGGAGCCAAATTCCACTTGAATTTTGTTGAGTCTTAAAACTTCAAAGACCTCAGGGCACCCGGGTGGCTCAGTGGGTAAAGCGTCCAGCTTCGGCTCAAGTCATGATCTCACATTTCACAAGTTCAAGCCCTGCGTCGGGTTCTGTGCTGACAGCTCAGAGCCTGGAGCCTGCTTTAGATTCTGTGTCTCCCTCTGTTTCTGCCCCTCTCCTGCTCGTACGCTGCCTCTCTCTCTCTCAAAAATAAAACATTAAAAAAAATTTTTTTTAAACTGCATAGACCTCAGATATTTCACTCCGTGGACATAGGCTTTCTTATGGTGGCTTTCTATCCAGCTTGTCTCACCTGTCTAATTTAGATCTTAACCCCTCAGGGCAGACACCGTGTATTTTTAGAGCATCTTCCTTAGAGTAACAATATGCTGATGAGTTCAGTAAACAACAATACATCTTCCATGGCCATTCCCTGCTACCTTTTATTATCCTACCTCCCAATTTCAGGGCGTGTTGTCCACTGTCCTTCCGTTAAACTATTGGAGTGGGTAGGAATTTTCCAAGTCAAGTTGTAATTATTCATTTGAGATCTATTCCCTAGTATATAGCAAAGGGAAGGAAAGGAGGGAGGGAGGAGGAAAAGAAGGGAGGAAGAGAATGAGGGTCATATCGATCAATATCAGTTATAGTGAGACTAAAAGGTAGCCTTTGTTTCTTAACTGGGCAAGACATAGCCTGTTGAGGATCAACAATGTTTGGAAACAACTTAGCTAACTTTTCCTATCTTTAATATATTTTTAAAGCATTCATTTCCTTCTTCTTATCCCATTTGTTAAAAAAAAAATTAATGAGTTTGGCATCTTGCTGGCTCAGTCAGTAGAACATGTGACTCTTGATCTTGGGGTTGTGAGTTCAAGCCCCACATTGTGCAGACATGACTTAAAAAAAAAAGCAAAAAAAGTTATTCAGTAAATGGACACACTCCAATGTTGAATAAATTTTTTTCAAAATGTTCAGTTGGAATATTTTGAAATGTTCTCTTACCTTTGTACCTACTGAGAAACATCAGAATTAATCAGACAAAATAAATGCAGGAAATCTTTCTGGGTTAGTAGAAGATTGTCTCTGGTCATGCAAACATGTTAACAGATATTTCTTTGAGCAATAGCTTGAGAGCTTGAGAACCTCCATAGTAGAAGATACCAGCCCTGTGCCAAATGTGGTGCTTACAATGAATCATTGAATAAATTATTACCATCCACGGAAGCTGCTCTTTGGATAATTAGCAATTTCAATCTAAGAAAGATACTGTAAAGTACACTTCAGCTTCAGCATCAATAGACAAAACGCCAGGGTAAGTAGCTAAATTAGACTGCTTTAAATACTATCTAGGACTTTTATTTTCAATCATATGCCCTTGGAAATTTCTACCTACAACTATATTATATATAATCCTTCTTGAGCAGGTAGTAGCAAACTGAGATTTCATTAACAGAGAAATGAGATTTCACTATAATTTTAGAAACTTGCCAAATAAAAGACTTTAAGGTAGAATTTATTATATGTACCTAAATAAACAGAATGTGCAAATTGTGCATTTTCACAGCTTTCTCCCCCCAGTTTTGTGTATGCACTTAAAACAATAAGAGATGTGGAGCATTCCCTATGGTCACTAATTTGATTATGTCTATGAATTAAGTTGATGGGTGTGTTTCACTTGGGAAATTCAGTGCTCCATAGTTGAAATACAGGTTTTATGACCTCTGTCCTGATCTCTATTTTGTAGCTTAAAAAGACTAGAAATTTAACACTAGGCGGAAGATTCTCTGAGACTTGCATTTTTGCTGCACTGTGACTAAGATAAGCTTTAAGGAAAAGAATGCAGTCGAATGTTTTGCAAGTTCATATTTCAAAATATTTTTATTATTACAAACAATAATAGTCAATTTTATATAAATTATCTCAGTTGTTGTTTAATAACTACAAAAAGGGAAAAGGAAGAGATGGTACATATACATTACTTGCCTCAGGTTTGGAATCAAACGGGGGTGGGGGGGGGTGGTCCTTTTTCTCTGGCATGATCAAAAACAGACGTAGATAAAAGTTAACCCGGCAACTTCTCTTACTTCCTTAGCCTTTCACAAAACACCTAAGAAGGTTTACCAACTCCAGTGACAAAAGACCAGGAATCATTCAAGAATTATTTATTCTGATCATTACAATACATGTCTCTGAGGTGATTTTCATAAATACATAGGTGTTTAGAAAAAAAAAGATTATTATAAAATATAAGGCAGAAATAATTTACAAATGGACATAATTGAAACAATACTATTTTCATAATATGACATTTCCCTAAAAGCTCAAAACACATTTTTTAAAATTAGAAACTCATAATTATCCTTGTGGAAAGGTACACATCCTATATTTGACCACTGGACTTTGAAAAGAAGAGGTTTCTTTTTTTTTTTTAATGGCTTTGTCTTGCACTCTTAGAAATGTATTTTAAAATTAAGTGACCAGAAGACATTTCTACTGGCAAAGCATTAGCAGGGAAGAAACCTCGATAAAATTAGCAGTGAAACACTGAATCATTTCTTCCGTTAGTGAAAGTCATAGGCAAAAGTTCTAAAATTATACAATTACAAAAATAAATCAAGTTAGCGTGTCATTTCTGCTTTTCTACATTAATAAATTAACCATGTAACATTGTTCAAAATTATGTCAGTTACGCATATAATAATCTTTTAAATTAATGAAGTGATGAAGCAGTTTGATGACACCCATGATTTACAGGGCTGCTTTTAGCTAATGTTAAAAGCCTTTCATTTAATAAATTGCCCCCTTGAGAAATTACCAAAAATGAATATTTTCTATGCTAACTGTTTCAAGGTTTACACTTTTTCGATATATTAACAAATGGCAGGGAAGATGCATTTTTCAAAATATATCTTCTTTTACATATATTTAATTGAAATTAATTAGCATGTTACCTTAGAAGGAAAGGAGTCTACAAGATCATTTGTGAGAATTTTTGTGAAGCAATAAAGCTGAATTTAAACAATGAAATCAATCATAGTCTTAAAAATTTGGATGATAAACTGGGAATCATTTCAAGCTTTTCGCCTAAAGAAGAGCAATTCCATAAAATTTGTGTTCTTAAAATATAGCTAGTGCTCTTTTCTCTTCGCTTACTCATTGCCTTAATTGTGTTTGTTTTCATGAAGACTGAGGCTATATTACTAGTAAGACTTCGTAATTTTTTTTATAATTTTTGTTTTGCTCACTTTCATCTAAACATTTCTCTGTGAATTGTTATATGTGATTTTAGCTCCAGTATATTTCTTAATTCAGTCATGAATAACAACAATCAGACCTTACAAAGTATATCATTTCCATTGTCTTGTGGTTTTATGTGGCCTCAGAGACGTGTCTGAAAACAAGAGAAATAACGTCTTATGGAGAGATGCTATATAAGTTCGTTAGGAGAGCAAAATAGATTTCAGTCAAGCCAGGATATGCTTGCATGTGATAACAGCAGAAAGAAAAGGAGCTAAATATAACTAGCAAAGAAAGCCTGAAATTGATGTTCCCTGTGCTTATGGATTTGTTTTCATAATGTGGAGACTGATTTTTATTCCACTTCTGAATTAGTAATGTGCCTAGTACATTGGGCCAATTTCTTTTCAAAGCATTTGCAGCTCCAGCCCTGAAAACAAGAATAATTAATCTGTGCTTCTTGAGTCCAATGGATGTAATTTTAGGCAGGCAGATGTCAAGGAAATAATTTTTAGAATTCTTATAATCGATGGCAATGAAATGGAGAATTGCCTGTTGGCATTTCAAATGATTTTAAGGAATTTCAAACTTTCATCAATGAATTTTTAATGTGTACTAATAATGGACGCTCATGGGTTTGTAGTCTACGCACAGTGAAACAGAACTTTAAGCACATTATTAATTTCCTTTTAAAATGGCTTGAAGAAAGTAATGAAAGTGCTGGAAATTCAAGACTTTCAGTTCTTTTATAACATGTAACTGCATCCAACTATGCTTGAATACAATTATTTGAGCAAGCTACATTTTCAAGAGTTAATAAAGAAAATTGAAAAGAATCAATGGCCCTTCAAATATACATATCGCACGTATGAACGTTTGCAGGAGGGTCCCATTTGTCATTATAGCTACCTTTGGACTCCTATCACTTCCCCTGATGAGCCTGTACAATCTGCAAAAGTCTGTATGTATTTGGGAGAAATATCACACGAGTTTGAGGATGGCAAATTGCAAAACATGACCATCTCTCAAAGTTTGAAATATCTGATATTGTTAGCACTGACACGGAAATCTTTATTATCATTAGAATTATTTCTAGGAAGTCTCTTCACTGAATACAGAACGATGTGGGTGTAGAAATGTATTAAAATCCTAGCTCAGATGAGTACAAGCTGTTGAAATCTTAACAAGAGAGATAGCAGAGTGATCAAGAGCTCAGAGGGTCTGTGATTATCAACAGAAGGGTAGACAACCCTATGCAAGGAACGATCATTTTGAAATAAAAATTTAACTTCTGATGAACCAAACCTCATGTTCTAATCCACACTAACTCCGGGAAATATGATGTTACCTCTCTGGACCTCAGTTTTATCTATTCTTAAAGTGGGGTTGCAGTATCTATTTTTAGCAAGAATTATAGCATCTTTTCTCTATGTCTGTGCAACGGTAAACACAATTAAATAACATATGAAAGCATTTTTAACTCTTTGAAAGAATTGTGCTATCTCAATCTGAGATTCAAGTAACTTTGGAATTTTCCAAGCCCTTTGAAACTGGGGAATGGTGCAAAAGCTTACAGATTAAACATATACGTATATATATTACAATTTTTTATGTGATGTTATGGCAGATTTCCTTTTTTTATGTATGTTCAATTGGACTAATATATTTATGTTTTCTGTGCCTACTCCAACTAAATGGCAGGAGGAGGAGGACAGGAAGAAAGGCTTTATTTCCACCCCCCCATGATGTTCTAAGTGGAAACCTCAGTGGAAAGTATACATCTTAAGTTGACTCCATGTAAAAACAGATGCACAGTGGCTGAGTAGCTTAAAGATGAATCTGCATTCTATTTTAAAAGCAGCACTTTGGAAATCAGGCAAATCTTTTACTTTTTACAACACAGAGAATAGCAAATCTGCCCCTGTTTTTCAAAACAGAGTGCAGGTCTCCTCACAGACACAGATCCAATAAAATGCTCTATTTATTGGCTAAGCATTAACGGCGTCTCTTATTTTACTCCTGTGACCCTCTCTGGCAGTTAGTCACACATTCCAATTGAGCAGACACCACAAAAATATCCCTTATGTATAAGGAAAGAGAAGAGTCTAATTGGCCATCGACCTCTCCCTTCCAACTCCCCTGGTGTCACAACCTCTCGGCTTCCAATTTGTCACCCTTAGGGCCAGGCAATCTGGCCTGGAAAGACCAAGGCAGGCAAGACTAAGCCTGAGGTTCAGGGCCATTTGTCTGCCCCACTCAGAATCCACCCTTCTGTGATCAAAGCTTCAACAAGTACCATCACCACCACCCAAGTCAGTGCTTCTCAAAGCACAGTGCACATAAAACTGAGTGTTACCTAGAACCACATTACTACTTGCTTTTTATTTTATTTATGTTTACTGTTACCTTCTGTTCATAGCAGTAGTATCACAATCCCATTTATGATAATGATAGAAAACTCCCTTTTAAAACACATGTATTTGTATTTAAAGAAGCTTTTTAAAAAATTATGCAAATAATAGCACAGGGAGGCAAAAGATATGGCAATAATTGTGAAAGCGATTTGTGAATAGCTAAAGGCTAGAAAACCCTGAGCCAAAGAATGTTAAAGCAATTATGAGGAAAGAATAAGCACTCTCCCCTTTCAGCCAGATTTTTATAATAATTATTAAGATTCAGTGGTAAAGCCCCTTCCTATATACTCTTATTTGATCTCTTTACGGCACTAGGAAAGTAGGTAAGATATATTATTATCACCATTTTACAGATGGGGAAACTGAGGATAAAAGTCTCCAGTGATTCACTAAAAGTTACACAGCTAATTAAGTGCTGAGAGAGAAATATTAAGCCTTCAAAACAAGGCTTTCTGCAAATAGAATACACTTTTCAATTTAACGTACTATTCAATTAAAGAGGTCACATGGGGACTGCAGAGTTAAGTATTGCCTTTGTATTAAATTTGTGCATTTACTCACTGAGCAATATTTCAGTCCTTTTCCCGACTGTACAACAGACATAATAGGAAAATTCCTTTCGAGCAATATAGGATATGAACCCGACTGAACTAATTGGTTCACAGTGGTGTTAGGAGGTTAACTATCTGATGGCGATAAAATACTTTATTGATGGAAAATGCCGTATTAAATCCCAAAAAGTACTATTACTTGTATCACTGTTCAGTATTTATATTCAATGAAGTTACAGGTAAAGAAAAAATATGAATATCATACCATTATTATACTTCTTGATCAGTCCTTGGAGAGATGGTATTTAATTCTGTCGGTCACGCTTGTGGGGCTATCGGCATTTGTCAGGGAGGACTGATGGATCAGGGGGGGTCGATAGACGTTTAGAGACAGGCAGATACCTATATTCAGGAGATGCGGCCACTTTGTCGTTTTATAGAAATAAGAAGTATTAAAATGAACTTTGGTTTGCCACCGTATTTGTT